>NC_069499.1:1502757297-1503057297 GCF_027579735.1 Bombina bombina | reverse complement strand
TCCTCTCCTTTTCCTTGTCCCTTATTGCCTACCCCCCCCCCCTTACCCTTCCTAAATTTAAAGATGGCGGTGACTTCTAATAGTATTTCCTTTGCAACCTTAAATGTCAAAGGACTTAATTCACAAGAAAAGAGAAGCATGCTTACCAATATCATGAGGTCTCTGAAAGTCCAAGTTGTATTTCTGCAAGAGACTCATTGGCTTGCGACAACCCAGAACCCATACAGAACCCCTGAATATCCTATAGTGGTCCTAGCCTCCCATACTGAGAAAACAAGAGGTGTAGCAATTGCCATACATAAATCCCTACATTTCGAACATATCCATGCAGAGAAAGATAACCAGGGACGATTCATATTGCTTAACTGCAAGTTAAATGGTATCCTGTTTACTCTTGCCAATATATACGCCCCAAACCAATTAAAATCTAAATTCTTGAAAGGGATACTGGTTAAAATTGAGAAACACAGGACGGGAACGACAATCTTAGGGGGCGACTTTAATATGATTTGGGATCCCCTACTGGATAAGAAAGTTCAGAAAGGGAAAAAAATTGATGCATACTCTATAACCACTGCTAATAAATTTCGACAATACATTATCCAGCATAATCTATACGACATATGGAGGGCGCTCCACCACGATGACAGAGACTATACATACTTCTCCAGACCCCATAATTCATACTCCAGACTTGATCATTTCTTCACTGACTCGTGGACCTTGAATAGAGTCTTAACGTCACATATTAGGGTTTGCCCTTGGTCGGACCATGACATTCTTACGTTTACTCTCTCTACAGACTTCACCACAGAATCTAGACCTAGTTGGAAACTCCGGAAACAAATGCTCCAAGATAAAACCTTTAGAGCCTCACTTCAAGCCTCTATTATAGAGTTCTTGAGAATAAATGAGACCCCAGAAATGTCCCCTCAAACAGTGTGGGCTGCTTTGAAAGCATACATAAGAGGGATATGTATTAGAAGAAAGGCAATATTAAGACGCCAAGCCGGTCTACCTCTGGGTCTCCTCTTGGTTGAGCTACGCTCTGCAGAACAAGAGAATAAAAATTCTCCAACTACAGGTCTAGCTGATAAAATTGGGGAACTAAGAGCTCAACTGGCGGATAGGGAACTGCAGAGAGTTAAAGACTCCTATGCCCGATTCCGACAGCTGATGTACTGTCAAAGCAACAAAGCCTCGACCCTTCTTGCTCACAAATTAAAAGGCAGAACAGCGGCAGCTAGAATTCTGTCACTCAAAAGAGACACTACCTCGGTCTCCTCACCCAAAGAAATTGGAGAGACGTTTGCGTCCTACTACTCTGACCTATATCATCTTAAGCCTTCAATGGCTAACAAGGAATCCTCCGCACAGGAGGTTATAGACTTTCTGCAGAACCTGGGTTTGCCAACTCTCCCAGAGGATGATAGAGAGGCACTTAAAGCCCCATTCTCCCTCACGGAACTTAACCTAGCCATTAAACATACTCAGAATAACAAAGCTCCAGGTCCTGATGGCTTCCCGGCAGCCTTTTACAAACTGTTCAAAACAGAACTAAACAAGATCCTCCTGAGGGTCTTCTGTGAAGCCCAAGAGGCAGGTTCATTTCATAAAGAATTTTTACAGGCAGTGATTCTGCCCATCCCTAAACCGGACAAAGACCCCTCGTTATGTACGAGTTATAGACCAATCTCATTAATAAATGGGGATGTTAAACTTTATGCGAAACTATGGGCTAACCGCCTTAATAGCTTACTCCCAAAGGTGATCCATACGGACCAGGTCGGGTTCACGTTCGGTAGGGAGGGCCCAGACAACTCTCGGAAAATGTTGAACATACTTACAGAGTCGTCCCGGCTGAGGTTGCCCATGCTGGCCCTGTCACTAGACGCAGAGAAAGCGTTTGACAGGGTCAGATGGGAATACTTGTGGCACACGCTCGCCCAATTTGGCATACCTAATGTAGTGATCACGGCAATACAAGCCCTATATTCTTACCCCTCTGCAACGGTTAGAGGTCTGGGATTTGCCTCTCCGACCATTCATATTACTAATGGCACTAGGCAAGGATGCCCTCTGTCACCCTTAATTTTCTCCATGGCCATTGAACCTTTGGCTCAGGCTATTAGGCAATCACGCGCAATCAGAGGTGTCCAACTTGGCAGGGAGGCTGTGAAGATAGCATTGTACACGGATGATGTGACACTATTCCTAACGAATCCAATAGGCTCCTTGCCGGCACTTTTTGATATTGTCGCCGAGTTTGGAGCTCACAGTTATTATAAGGTTAACGTTTCCAAAACGGAGGCTCTACCGGTATGTATTCCAACCTTTGAATTGGATGTATTGCAAACATCATACTCCTTCCGATGGTCACAAACCACTATTCGACACCTAGGGGTACAACTTGGTCCGGATCCGAAAATGGTGATCAATGTTAACTTCACAGATCTCATTAGAGTGGTCACCGAGCTTACCTCTTCCTGGAGTCTTAAAGAGATTTCGTGGCTGGGTCGTATTGCATCTTTTAAGATGACGATCTTGCCTAAAATCCTATATTACTTTCGTTGCATCCCACTAAATGTCCCCAATGCTTTAATAGACAAGCTCCAATCTCTTGGACAACGCTATATTTGGGGCAAATCTAAGCCTCGGATTGCGGCGAAAATACTTCAAAAAAAATATGAACATGGAGGGGTTGCAATGCCTAGTATACGTGGCTACTATGAAGCAACCAGGTTATCACATATCATGGCATGGGCGAACAAAGGAGAACCGCAGGGATGGAAAAATATAGAGGCACTAGCCCTCCCTTTGGGCTTAGAACTAGCGGACCTACCCTGGATCCCTAGCCACTGCCTGGATGATCTGGGACTAAAAAACGCCATTGTTAGAGATACTCTAAAAGTTTGGCATCACCTTAGAAACCTACGCGACATTGCCCCGCATCCGTCCCCCATTCATTCCCTGTCAGCTTTGCTGACAGCTCTACCTGACACACATGTCCTACAATGGTGTGAGTGGGGCCTGCATTCGATTTCCCACCTATACCCCGCGGGTACTCTACTCACTCCACATACTATCGGAACCATTATCCCAGAACCCCCTCTTTGGGTTTCTTTTGAATACTCGAGACTTTACACTTTTATGACATCCTGGGGATTCACCAAGACCCTAAATAGACCCCTGACTAACTGGGAAAAACTGTGGCAGCTTCCTATCAAGACTCCTAAACTCATATCATTTCACTATGACCTCCTACAGATGTCCACTAACAGAGAAAAACCCTGGCAACTAAGGGCCTGGGAGGGAGACCTATCCAGACCAATTACAGATAAGGACCTACGCACAGCTATGACGTTAACTAAAAAGACGGTTCACTGTGCAAACACCTTGGAGGCCTACATGAAGCTATTTCTGAAATGGTACTACACCCCCTCGAGACTGTCACAAATGTTTCCTACAACGTCTCCTTTGTGCTGGAGAGAATGTATGCAAAGAGGCTCAGATATACATGTATGGTGGGACTGCCCAACACTTGCACCCATGTGGGGTCAGATAGCTAACCTATGCACCAACTTAGGGCTCTCTATCCCACTCACCCCTGCAATAGCTCTTCTGCACATCTTTCCAAGAAACGTTCCAGCCCATGTTTCCAAACTGATCATCTTTGTCCTAGCGGCCATGAAACTGGCAATAGCAAGGGCCTGGAAGCAGGCCATCCCTCCAGATATTTCAACTGTTACATCTATAATACAGATGTACGCCAAAATGGAACAAAGTTTCTATTTTAATATGGATAAAGAAGACCTATATTGGCAGATTTGGGAGCCTTGGTTTGCTTACCAGGGAAATCATAGTTAAACATATAGACATGAGATAATCCCCGAACACCCACTTTAACGCATTTAATTTCTCATACCTAGTTATAATGTGGTAGGCAAATGACGACTCCCGCCTTTCTGAATCTATTGTCAAAGTCTGACCACCCTCCTCCTCTCCCCTTTCCCGCTCCCCCCTCCCCTCTACCCCCCCCCCCCTCCTATAATATGCTCTGCCCTAACCCGGTCTCTCTCCCCCCCCCCCCCTCCACCCTCTCAAGGAAAATCTCCCCCGCCTGGGAATCCGCATTAGGGTCACTAGTAGAAGTGTGTTGAAAGGCATTTCCGAACTGACTCTATGAAGTCTATAGAAAGTTGAGTTCATGTATGGGACTGGAATATTACCCTAGTCCCTATATTCAGGTTTGTTCATAATAACTGAAAATGAGGTTTATGTAAATGTCATTATATTTTAAATCTGATATGCTCATTCCAGATGTTTTAGTTCACCAATAATATATATACTTACGATGTGGCTACAACAAAAGTATTGTATGTATACATGTATAGTTCCTGGACATTTGTGTTGTAATATTTGTTGTTATGCATATTCCTCAATAAAAAGATCTAAAAAGAAAAAAAAAAAATATACATATATATTCAAATTATTGTTTAGAATTTTTTCTATGATAATTATTTACATTAATTATTAATATTTTTCAATATTTTATATTTAAATTATATTGGACAAAAACCAATCTACGTGGGTTTCTTACTGAAAATGACCTTCAGTAGGGATTATTTGTGAACAGCATCTAAAAACTGCAAAACATCTCAGCACAGAGGTGGAGATGGCTCAGCGGTTTAATAAACAAAAAAAAACAACAAAAAACATGTGCATGAGAAGCAAAATTGTTTTATGGACATGGAATTCTTGAGATAAAATAATTCCAGAAATACTAGGCTGCCAGCAAGGTATAGCATCCATCAAGACGTAGACAGGCACCATCTATGTATGATTCCTGGGGACGCTTCTCAATACAAACTCCCCACTCAAAACCCACCAGCTCAGTGAAACTTTTTATCTAAGGTTCCTCCTTTCCATGCAATACCAATTCTCTGCAGTATTTGCCATCCCAGAAATGGACCAATCCCTATATTCCGTTCACCCATATACAACCTCCATTCTGTTCAACTCTTAGATTGTAAGCTCTTAGGGTTCTCTACTCCCTCATTCTCAGTCTTTATACTTTATCCATTGTATATCGCCATTTATAGTATTACAGGATATGATAGCAAATTACAAGTAAACAACAAAACTATTAGTAATAAATAGCATTTTAGCTGTATTTTGCTACTTACATATTGCAGTATGGTTTTCAGTGGTGACCGTAATGGTGATCTTCTGCCTTAAAGGGACCTGAAACAACTTTGTATTATTCATACAGAGCGTACAATTTTAAATAATTTTCCAATTTACTTATCTAATTTGCTTTGTTTGCTTGCTATACTTAGTGCTCGATGATATATTATTCGCCAGTTCAAACCTTCTTTTTCTCGCTGACACTCGCAGGGCTGCCCCGGTGCAATGATCGTAAAAAAGGGGCAGTCCCTGCGAGTTGCGAGATGGCTCATATTAAAAGTAATGGAGCTCGCTGGATAGGGAAACTTCGCTCCTTAGTGCGAAGTTAGCAGGGAGCAGGGATAGCACTTTAAAATTAAAATCCTGCAGCCAATATAACTCACATTACGCTGCTTTCTGCTTATAGCATCTTGCATTCGCCTATATTTTAGTATGCATTTGTTTTTCTATTGGGGTTATAGAATTCTATTGGGGTTATATATATATATATATATATATATATTGTATTGTTTTGACAAAAGATCGCCACCTTTTAGTTGGCAAGAAAAAACTGTGATATCTGCAGTGCGAAAATCTTTATAGAATTATGCTGGGATTAGTGAGACATTTTCATATACGCCCATTGGACGCCCAGGTTAAGCCCATTTTACGAAAAAACAACAATTACGCTTTGCATTTTGTATTTATAAGTTCATATTTCTGTGTGATTTTTGCACATCCAGTGTACTACAATTACAATTTACGCTGTGAATATTTAATTTGATTTATTAATGTGTAAATTACATACTAATTTTACTTTTTTGTTAACATACGATTTTTGGTGAAGAATTTTGTTACGATTTTTGATGCACCTTAACAATACAATTTTTCCCTGCTTATTTTTGTGGAAATGGTTCAAATATTTGTTTGTATAATGTTTAAAATACGAATTTTGTTGTGCACATTTAATATGAAAATGCAGTATACGCCCCTTAGCGAGACACCCATGGCTTTAGATCATTCCACCAGGGAAATAGAAGGACTGGCGAGCATTCTTTAATAATCTCGCCAGCCCAGAGAGCTTTCAATCATCGAGCCCTTAGTTGCAAAGAATACCTTGGTTCAGGAGCAGCAAATCACTACTGGGAGCTAGCTGCTGATTAGTGGCTGCACATATATGTCTCCTGTGATTGGCTTACCTGATGTGTTTAGCTAGCTCCCAGTAGTGTATTGCTGCTCCTTTAGCAAAAGGTACCAAGAAAACAAAGCAAATTCAATAATAGAAGTAAATAGGAAATTTGTTTAAAACTGTATGTTCTGTCTGAAACAAGAAAGAAAACAATTGGGCTTCATGTCCCTTTAAGAACGCATCCATGCAGGGATGGATAAGGGAGAGGGCGCACAGGAAGAAGAAAAAAAAGGCTGAAATGTGTGTAATACATTAAGGGCCAAACTAAATACAGCTCTAGAACAAAAAGCTCAGCACTCAAGGGGTTAAATGTATCACGTGGTTAAATATATTAGAACTTCCCTAAAAGAGCTTTGCCTACATATTTTTGGGCCGAAAAACTTCTCTTTTCACTTGTTTGCAGATAAAATACAACTTGCAACTTTCTCTTGCTTGTAAAAATGTGTTAGTTACATGTACCTTGTTGTCTGTCTGACTGTCAGTCTATCTGTCTATCCATAATCTATGGCTGTTTAAACTATGGCCCTCCATTATGTGGGCCTCAGCATCACTGAGCAGGAAACAGACACCAGTAATTTGCTAAAAAAAAAACAGTTCCACCATTCCCATTATTAGGTAGTTATGCTTATGCATTTGTACAAAATGTTGTAAATTTGAGTGGTATACTCAATAAATTAAATTCAATAAACTAATACATGTTATGTCATTTTGAAATGAAAATGTGATTATCTTGATTTAATTGGAGGAATTTTCTTTAGCATGAGCACTAATACAATGTGATGTGGCCCCTGGTCAGTGGCGTCACTAGGAATGGTGTCACCTGGTGCGATAAGTTATGGTGTCAAGAAGAATATTTCACAGAAAAGCCAAACTTCTCCAATGAACAGAAAACAAACACAAAAACACAGGCACACACACATACAAACACTCAGACACACACACTCAGACACACATAAAAACACACTCAGATGCACACACAAACACTCAGAAAAACACTCAGACACACACACAAAAACACTCAGACACACACACACAAAAACACTCAGACATACACACACAAAAATACTCAGACACACAAACACTTAGACACACACACACACAAAAACACTCTGACACACAAAAACACTCAGACACACACACAAAAACACTCAGGCACACACACGCAAAAACACTCAGACAAACACAGACACACAAAAACACTCAGACACAAAAAAACTCAAAATTGGGCAGGGGAGGAGCAAAGTACAAACAAGCAAAAGCAGCCGGGAAAACTATTTGTGGAAATTGCAGCATGGGCTCAAGGGGCAAAAAAATTAAGTGTGTCTACAACTTCCCCAGTCCCACTTATGTTCACAACTGATGGCCCCTCTAATAAAAAAAATCTATGCATCTCTACATTGTATTTCTTTGAATTTTAATAAAATTAAAAAAAAAAAAAATGGGCTGGGGGTGTCACCCCCTGGAGGGTGTCACCCGGGTGTGGTCCACATCCCCCCGCACCCCCCTAGTGACGCCACTGCCCCTGGTTAATGACACCATTAGTGATCGGCCCTCCAGACAATCAATGTGTGTCCCTGCATTTAATCATGATACTTATAAAACTAAAATGATCCACTGGCTTTTGAAATTTCTTGCAGGGAAATAATCTATGCTTTAGAACTGTATTGTTAATGATAGATGGCTTCATTAACAAATTTAGAGCAAAATATCGCTTCCGCAAAATCGATATTTGCTCCCAATGTAGTAATACCAGTGCATGCAAATGTGCGCTTGTATTACAAGTGATATGCAATGCAAATGCAACCTTGTGTTCGCATTGCACAGAAGCATTGGGCTCATGAGAGAGCTCTTCCATAGGCTCCGATTGGAGCCTCGTTCTCATGCCATCAGACGCAGCATGAGAACTAGCGCAGCAAAGGTGGTAAGTCATGTAGCGATCAACTATAAATATATATGTATATGAATATATACATATATTTGTGTTAATATGGGTATAAACACATATTAACACATAAATATATATATATATATATATATATATATATATATAAAAAAAAAGCATGTACATATATATTTATTGAGACAGTGTTTTTAAATAAATTTAAAGATGCTACTTTTTTTCATATAAATGCATACTATACTTAAATGTGGGGCCAATTGGGGGACATTTTTAAAATTAACCAGAGATCTGATCTTTGGTTAATTTTATGAGCGCTATATTGATAAACCTTGAAAAATTAGTCACCAATTACATTTAAAAAAACAAAACAGAATAAATTTTTATTACAAAAGTTAAGAAAATAAAAATGTATATATATATATAATTTTCATCACAAAAGTTAATAAAAAAATAAAAATGTGTGTGTGTGTATATATATATATATACACACACACACACATACATGCAGCATTGCTTATGGGCTGTAAGGAGACAGGAGGTGTATGCAGCTGAAATAGATTTCTCTTGAACAGAGCAGTTGTTTACCTAAGTGTTTTTTTATGAGTGTGGAGCAGCTACTTTAAACGAAGAAAGCTGAGGCAGACAGAGCGTCTCCGAATTTGTTTGGCGTCTGCAATGGGGAGACGGGAAGATTGTATCCAGTTGTTAAAGAGATGAGAACTCTTACAATAGACACTGTTAAGCTTAAGAAGACTGGACAAAAGCGACCTTCGTTTATCATTGTAGAGATTCACTAAATGCTGTTTTTAAAATCTCACAAAAATAGTCCCTTTATATTTTATTTCTTTTTACCTTTTTGTAATAGTACTTGAAATGTTTGCTACATTTTGCAGTGGTATTACGATATGTGTATTTAAATACCTAAAACTGTAACTAAACACCACTGCTTGTCTTTTTAGGCATAGAGGTAAATTGTGTTTTGGTTGCGGTCCATTAATATCCTCTTCACATGCAAACTAGGTTCATTCATTTGACAGCAAATGTACAGAACACTCCAAAATCTCAGGAGGTTTGTGCTTTTTGTCAAGAGAATATTTGAGATCTAGGAACCAGATTGTCAGGATGTCATCTTTTCCTCTTTATGGAGAAGAGTGTCTAAGGAAGATTTAGCTCCCTCATCTCAATTACTCACTTGGAAGTTTCTTTTTCACTGACATCAAAATACAATACAAGGGAAGTCTTTTTTTTCCAGAGGTTGGAAAAATTAAGTTAAAAAAGAAAAAGTTATTTCACTTAATGAGCATTCAGTTGTGTTTATCACTTGTGAAAATAACTTTATCTGATATGCAAAAACCTTAGGCATCTATTCACCACAGCACTTTATTGCCAGAGAAGCTTTTTGCTCATTGTATACAGGGAGTGCAGAATTATTAGGCAAGTTGTATTTTTGAGGATTAATTTTATTATTGAACAACAACCATGTTCTCAATGAACCCAAAAAACTCATTAATATCAAAGCTGAATAGTTTTGGAAGTAGTTTTTAGTTTGTTTTTAGTTATAGCTATTTTAGGGGGATATCTGTGTGTGCAGGTGACTATTACTGTGCATTATTATTAGGCAACTTAACAAAAAACAAATATATACCCATTTCAATTATTTATTTTTACCAGTGAAACCAATATAACATCTCAACATTCACAAATATACATTTCTGACATTCAAAAACAAAACAAAAACAAATCAGTGACCAATATAGCCACCTTTCTTTGCAAGGACACTCAAAAGCCTGCCATCCATAGATTCTGTCAGTGTTTTGATCTGTTCACCATCAACATTGCGTGCAGCAGCAACCACAGCCTCCCAGACACTGTTCAGAGAGGTGTACTGTTTTCCCTCCTTGTAAATCTCACATTTGATGATGGACCACAGGTTCTCAATGGGGTTCAGATCAGGTGAACAAGGAGGCCATGTCATTAGATTTTCTTCTTTTATACCCTTTCTTGCCAGCCACGCTGTGGAGTACTTGGACGCGTGTGATGGAGCATTGTCCTGCATGAAAATCATGTTTTTCTTGAAGGATGCAGACTTCTTCCTGTACCACTGCTTGAAGAAGGTGTCTTCCAGAAACTGGCAGTAGGACTGGGAGTTGAGCTTGACTCCATCCTCAACCCAAAAAGGCCCCACAAGCTCATCTTTGATGATACCAGCCCAAACCAGTACTCCACCTCCACCTTGCTGGCGTCTGAGTCGGACTGGAGCTCTCTGCCCTTTACCAATCCAGCCACGGGCCCATCCATCTGGCCCATCAAGACTCACTCTCATTTCATCAGTCCATAAAACCTTAGAAAAATCAGTCTTGAGATATTTCTTGGCCCAGTCTTGACGTTTCAGCTTGTGTGTCTTGTTCAGTGGTGGTCGTCTTTCAGCCTTTCTTACCTTGGCCATGTCTCTGAGTATTGCACACCTTGTGCTTTTGGGCACTCCAGTGATGTTGCAGCTCTGAAATATGGCCAAACTGGTGGCAAGTGGCATCTTGGCAGCTGCACGCTTGACTTTTCTCAGTTCATGGGCAGTTATTTTGCGCCTTGGTTTTTCCACACGCTTCTTGCAACCCTATTGACTATTTTGAATGAAACGCTTGATTGTTCGATGATCACGCTTCAGAAGCTTTGCAATTTTAAGAGTGCTGCATCCCTCTGCAAGATATCTCACTATTTTTGACTTTTCTAAGCCTGTCAAGTCCTTCTTTTGACACATTTTGCCAAAGGAAAGGAAGTTGCCTAATAATTATGCACAACTGATATAGGGTGTTGATGTCATTAGACCACACCCATTCTCATTACAGAGATGCACATCACCTAATATGCTTAATTGGTAGTAGGCTTTCAAGCCTATGCAGCTTGGAGTAAGACAACATGCATAAAGAGGATGATGTGGTCAAAATACTCATTTGCCTAATAATTCTGCACTCCCTGTACAAACATGTAATGTTCAATTACAGCCCTATAAATGTACCCAAAATACCACAAGCCATATATATATATATATATATCACCTTAAACACAAAAGAACCCACTCTATACTTCCCCACACAGTTCTCTACCACTGTGTACTAGAGCCCAACTTCCCTTTCCATGTATCATAAAATCGAAAATGTAATTTCCTTTTACAAAGCCTTACCTGAAGACAAAGAGAAATCATTCTTTCCCCACATACCTACCATAAGACAAAGGGGTATTTTTATGAAGCAGTGGATGCTGCTTATTGCGCGTGAACCTTCTGGCTCACCAGAAATTTAAGTTAAGAAGCAGCAGTCTTAAGACCATTGCTCCTTAACTCGTAACCCTATCAGATACGATCAGGATGATTGACACCTTCTATTAGCGGCCCAATGTGCTGGGCGGCATTGCACAAGCATTTCACTAGAAATGATTGTGCAATGTTAAATGCCAACAGCGTATGCTTTCTGCATTTAGCGATGTCTGGCAGACATGATACACTACAGCGGATCATGTCCGTCCAAAATTTGTTAAATCAGCCCCCAGACAAAGTGTACTCATCCCTTCCACACATACTTGCTATAAGACAAAGTGTATTTATCTGTTCTACACATACTAACCATTAGAAAAAGTGTACTCATCCCTTCCACACATACTTACTATAAGACAAAGTGTATTCATCCCTTCTACACATTCCTACCATAAGACAAAATTTACTCATTCCTTCTACACATACCTAGCATAAGACATTGGGGCCTTTTTATCAAGCCATCAACCCCAAATATGCTGGAATTCCGCAGCATAATTGTGGCGAGCTTGATTCCCCTTAGTTATCAAACCCTACAGACCAGCAAAAGTAGAATTTTGTGACGTAACATACGATCCGCCGGTCTCAGTCCGACACAGATCGATGCTTGCATCACTACAGATGTTCCGAATGCAAATTCGGCACTATCTGACTACTTTTTCTAGTTAACAACTTTCTACCAGGTACTCTCACCACTATTCCGGCCCAGCGTACCTGGTTTTCAATCCGCCGCCCTGGAGGCGGCGGATGCCATAGGAATCAATGGGAGTCTGAAAGCAGCGAAAGCTCATGTTCGCTGCCGCCCGATATCCCATTGATTCCTATGGGAGAATAAAAGTTATGTTTACACCTAACACCCTAACATGTACCCCGAATCTGCCACCCCCTACACCGCCGCCACCTACTTTATGTTATTAACCCCTAATCTGCCACCCCCTACACCGCCGCCACCTACATTATACTTATTAACCCCTAATCTGCTGCCCCGACACCGCCGCCACCTACATTATACTTATTAACCCCTAATATGCTGCCACAACACCGCCGCCACCTACATAAAGTTATTAACCCCTATCCCACCGCTCCCGGACCCCACCGCAACTATATAACGTTATTAACCCCTAAACCTAACAACCCGCTAACTTTATATTAAATATTAACTCATCCCTATCTTATAATAAATTTAAACTTACCTTTAAAATTAAATTAAACTATATTAAACTATTAATTAACCTACCCTAACTATTATAATAAAATTACATTAAACTATATTAAACTAATAATTAATCTATACTAACTTTTATACTAAAATTACATTAAACTACAAATTAAATTAACTATATTATATATTTAAACACTTAACCCTACTCAAATAATTTAAATCTACACTAAAAAATTACTGTTACCAAAAACTAACAACTAAGTTACAAAAAATAACAAACACTAAATTACACACAAAAAATAAACACTAAGTTACAAAAAATAAAAAAGAAATTATCAAAGATTTAAACTAATTACAACTAATCTAAGGGCCCTATGAAAATAAAAAAGCCCCCCCAAAATAAAAAAAAACCCTAACCTACAATAAACTACAAATAGCCCTTAAAAGGGCCTTTTGCGGGGCATTGCCCCAAAGAAATCAGCTATTTTACCTGTAAATAAAAAATACAAATACCCCCCAACTGTAAAACCCACCACCCACACAACCAAACCCCAAATAAAAAACTAACTAAAAAAACCTTAGCTCCCCATTGCCCTAAAAAGGGCATTTGGATGGGCATTGTCCTTAAAAGGGCATTTAGCTCTATTGCAGCCCAAACCCTAATCTAAAACTAAAACCCACCAAATACACCCTTAAAAAATCCTAACACTAACCCCTGAAGATCGACTTACAGTTTTGAAGATCCGATAAGCCATCCTTCAAGAAGCCAGCAGAAGTCTTCATCCAAGCGGCCGAAGTCCTCATCGAAGCCCGCAGAAGTCTTCACCCAGACGGCATCTTCTATCTTCATCCATCCGGCGAGGAGCGGCTCCATCTTCCAGACATCCGACGCGGAGCATACTCTTCTTACGACGTCTTCTTCGGAATGAAGGTTCCTTTAAATGACGTCATCCAAGATGGCGTCCCTTAGATTCTGATTGGCTGATAGAATTCTATCAGCCAATCGGAATTAAGGTTGAAAAAATCCTATTGGCTGTTGCAATCAGCCAATAGGATTGAGCTTTCATCCTATTGGCTGATCCAATCAGCCAATAGGATTATGCTCGCATTTTATTGGCTAATTAGATCACGGGTTGATAAATAGGCCCCAAAGTACTCATCCCTTCCACACATACTTACTATAACACAAAGTGTATTCATCCCTTCTACACATACTGTAAGGGTTTGATGGGTGAAGCCCAGGATGCAGAAGGAGAGGCTGAATAAGACTGATTTCGAAGTACAGACAAGGAATGAGACAGAGACGTGGTCAAACAGGCCAATGGTCAGTTCAGGCAGCAAAGGTTCATTATCGATTAAACAGACAGCAAGGTCAATATCAGGATAACAGAATAAGAAAAAAGTTTGTATCACAAGGAACACAGTATATCTGAACACTGAGCAGACTAATCAGACAACTTTTATAGGGAGAGAGAGAGACACCTCCTTCCTTCCTGTAACAGGCATGGTACTGTGATGGGATAAGGAGGTGGTAGATTTCTAGTAGAGAATCTATTTTCATTGACTTTTTTATCAGAGAGACGTGGAAGGAAGGATGTTTGTGATAGTGGTCAGGTAGGCTCAATTAGACTACAACTGGACTTATTATCTTGTTAATATTAAATAGTCCTATATATTTGGGACCTAATTTCTTGAAAAGAACAGGATAACTTGAGGTTTCTAGTAGATAGCCATACTTTTTGACCAACCTGATATACAGGGTTTGGATTTTGTCTGCGGTTAGCATAGGTTTTGTAATATTCTTGACTGTGTTGTAAGGATCTTTGAGCTTGTTTGAAGCCTTGAGTAAGAATTCTGAGTCGTGACATGATATCTGGCACTGGAGTGAGTGGAGGTAAACTAGGAAGGACTGAGGGTTGGAACCTGCAGTTTAACATAAATGGAGAGGTGTGAATGGAGTTGTGAATCTTTGAATTGTAGGCAAATTCTGCTGTAGTCAGGAGTTCTTTCCAGTCGGATTGAAGATGGTTTGTGTAACATCGAAGATATGTCTCCAAGGTCTGATTGGTTCTTTCTGTTTGACCGTTGGATTGTGGATAAAATGCTGTAGAGAGGTCGACAGAGATCTGAAGGGAGGAACAGAAGGCTTTCCAAAACCTAAAGAGAACTGAGTGCTCCTGTCGGAAATGATGGGGTCAGGGATTCCATGAAGTCTGAAGATATTGTCATGAAACAATGCTGCTGTGCTTTTAGCTGTTGGAAATCCTTTGATAGGGATGAAGTGGGACATCTTTTTTAGATGATTAATCACTACTATTATGGTGTTGTATCCTTGAGATTCAGGTAAGTCTATAATAAAGTCAACCAGGGCTGGGTTGGCATTGGTAGGGATTGGAGAAGTCCAGCTCTTTTAGTGGTGATACTTTTGGACCTTGCACAGACAGTGCATGACTTAACATAGTCAATAACATCCTGTCGAAAAGAGGGCCACCAGAAGTATCATTGGATGGAATAGAGAGTTTTTCATTGCCCCCCATGACCTGCGAGGGGTACGTCATAGAATTGCTGCAGAATTTTAAGTCGTAGAGTTTTGGGAACAGATATCTTCCCATGAACTAAAGGATAACCATCTGATGTGAGAGGGAGACCCATGGAGGAAGCAATGCTTTGAATGTCTTTGAGAAGATGGGCCGTTACCCCAGAAAGTGATGGTTCTGTAGAGTGGTTTCCTTTTTCTTAGATTTGAAATCCTGTGTAGTCTCCATTCTGGAAAGAGCATCTGCCTTTTGATTTCTAGAACCAGGCCTATATGTTACATGGAAGTTAACGCATGTGAAATATAGTGCCCAGCGAGCTTGACAAGGATTGAGTCTTTGGCACAACGAAGGTACATCATGGTGTGTGAACACTGTGATGGGATGTGTGGAACCTTCTAGGAGATGTCTCCATTCTTCAAAAGCATGTTTGATGGCTAGGAGTTCTTTATCCCCAACATCATAATTAGTCTCGGCTTCTGTTAGTCTTCTAACAATAGAAGGCAAGAGGATAGAGACGGTTATATCTTTCCTTTGTGAGAGTATAGCACCTGTAGCTGTGTTAGAGGCGTCTACCTAGAACACCTCTAGGTTAGTACAGGATAGGAGCTGTTGTTGATAGGAGCTGTTGTGAATAAGTATCAAAGGACTGTTGTGTAGATGGTCACCAGTGCCATATGGTATCTTTCTTTGTAAGATTAGTAAGAGGCTGAGCTACTGAGGAAAGCTACGGATATATTTCTGGTAAAAGTTGGAAAAGCCTATAAATCTCTGTATTTGTTTCTTGTTTTGCGGGATTGGCCAATACAGGATGGCCTCCACTTTTCGGGGATCCATCTCTACCTTACCAGGGCAAATTATAAACCCTAAGAATTCGACACAATTGGTCTCAAAAACAAATTTTTCTATCTTGGCGTATAGATTGCTATGCCGTAACCTCTTTAGAACTTCAAACATATGAAGGTGATGTTTGTGTAGATCAAGAGAAAAGACAAGTATTTTGTCTAAATAGACCACTACATACTAGTCAAGTAAGTCTCGGAACACATCGTTGAGAAAGTGTTGGAAGGAGGCAGGGGCATTACATAGCCCATAGGGCATGGCCAGATACTCGTAATGCCCATAACGAGAGTGGAATGCAGTTTTCCATTTGTCTCCCTGAAGAAGTCGTAGAAGATTGTAAGCACCCCGTAGGTCCAGATTGGAGTTTATTATGGCATTTTGGAGATGTTCAATGAGCTCTGGGATGTGGGAAAGAGGATACTTATTTATTGACAGTGATTCAATTGAGTTCCCAACAATCAATGCAGGGGCGTAAACTACCGTCTTTCTTTCAAAAAAAAAATATACCTGATCCTGCAGAGGAGGTAAAGGGCCGGATAAAACCTTTTTGTAGATTTTCGTGAATGTATTCTTTTAGGATTCGTAATTCTTTCTCTGCTAATGAGTAGATTTTGCTAAAAGGAATAGGTGCACCAGGCAGGAGATCATAGGATTTGCTAGGTGGGAGGACCACTACTCCTTTCTTATCAAATATGTCTCAATATTCATAATATATCTCTATTCTTGTCATACTTGCATCGAGAATGGAGTGTATATATTCGTTCTTATTTTTATTTGAAACACATTGTGAGGAGAGAAGAAGGTTAAAACACCTGTAGACCAGGAAATAATGGGATCATGGCTTCGTAAACCAGGGAATGCCTAGGATGACTGGAAACAGAGGTGAGGGTACCAGATAAAAAAACTTCCCAGTTATCCCTTCCACACATACTTAGCATTAGACAAAGTGTACTCAGCCCTTTGACACATACCTACCATTAGACAAAGTGTACTCATTGCTTCCACACATACCTACGATAAGACAAAGTGTATTTATGCCTTCCACACATACTTACCATTAGACAAAGTGTACTCATCCCTTCCACACATATTGACCATAAGACAAAGCATATTCATCCATTCCACACATACTTACCATTAGCCAAAGTGTACTAATCTCATCCACACATACTTACCATTAGACAAACTGTACTCATCCCTTCCACATATACTGAATTTAATTAGACAAAGTGTACTCACCTGTTCTACACATACTTACCATTAGACAAAGTGTACTCATCTGTTCTAAACATACCTAGCATAAGACAAAGTGTATTCATTTGTTCTACACATACTTATTATTAGAAAAAGTGTACTCTTCCCTTCCACACATACCTACCATAAGACAAAGTATAATCATCCCTTCCACACATACTTACCATAAGACAAAGTGTACTTATCTGTTCTAAACATAACTACCATAAGACAAAGTGTACTCATCCCTTCGACACATACTTACTATTGGACAAAGTGTACTCATCCCTTCAACACATACCTACCATAAGACAAAGTGTACTTATCTGTTCTAAACATAACTACCATAAGACAAAGTGTACTCATCCATTCTACACATGCCTACCATAAGACAAAGTGTACTCATCCCCTCCACACATACCTACCATAAGACAAAGTGTTGTCATCCCTTCCACACATACCTACCATTAGACAAAGTGTACTCACCCCTTCCACACATACCGACCATAAGTCAAAGTTTACTCATCCCTGTCACACATATTTACCATTAGACAAAGTATTATCATCTCTTCGACACATACTTATCATTAGACAAAGTGTAGTTATCCCTTCCACACATACTTAGCATTAGACAAAGTGTACTCATCTCTTCAACACATACCTACCATTAGACAAAGTGTACTCATCGCTTTCACACATACCGACCATAAGACAAAGTTAACTCATCCATTCCACACATACTTACCATTAGACAAAGTGTGCTCATTTCTTCCATACTTAGCTACCATTAAAAAAGTGTACTCATCTGTTCTATTATACTTATCACAACAATGAAACAATTAACTCTCGTGGTGATCCTGAATCACTAAGGCCCCAATCTGCAGCTTAATAAATGGGGCCCATAGTAGACCAACCATTTTGCACATATTTCAGGATTCCTCCTGAATTCTGTTTCAAACTTTGTCTCCAAAGCAATCTTGTTTTATTGGAATAAACACTTTGTTCTTGCACTTTCTGACTGCATTTTAAGAATGAGTATAATATTTATTTTATATGAACATGGGTCTAACAACAAAGTATATTATTTCAGTTTGACATCAGTGGTAATTCATATATCTTTTTGAGAATTAAAAACAGAACTTTATAATTTGTCAATACGGTTAAGGATCTTTCATAAATATAAGGATAGGCTTTGTTAATGCCCAAGACAAAAATATACAAAATTAAGGCACTCAAGTGAGAAAAAATAATATCATCCACTTAAGGAGAAAAATTGCGTACAATAAAATTACATGAAAATGTTTTAAGAAAAATAATTTAAATATAATCTAAAAATGTATACAAAATATATTCCTAGAGATAAGAAATATATATGCAAAATTACAATAACATATACAGTAACCATAGAATAGTCCTAGGTTTAAAGTTGCTGTTATAGAAAGTTGGACACCAAGCAAAAAATCTAATGTGCCGAGAGGCAGTTAGAATCGAGTGCAGCTTCAACTTTACTATAGGATCCTTATTCTAAGTATAGGGAAAAACGATTCGGAAAGAAGAAGACACTTTAATCAAAATATTCTCAGCACACACCAATATATGCACTTACTTAAAATTCTTTAAAATCAGCCTTTCAAAATAAAACTGTTAGTACACTCAGTCTGTGTAAACCGGAGTCTTCCCACTTCCGATTTGTATATCGTACCCGCTTTCTCACCGGGTACACCTCTATCTACCACCGCTTGACGTTGAGACAACGGTTACACACATAAGACATATGTATAAGTGCGTTGGAGTCCTTTGTAGTTCAGTAGACGAAAACATGTAAAAGCAAATTTATGCAATATTCATATTTAATAAAGTGTTATACCGTCTTTACTGTAAATATTTCCAATTCCAATGTTCAGCACATAGCAGAATATGTTCTATGTATTTATAAATATATATTCCTATATACTGTGTATCTGTATATTTTTATACCTATGTATAATCATGTGTATATACTGTATAAATAAATATATATTTTATAGATATATATTGTACCAAAATACCAGAAATATGTATTTATGAATAAATAGAACATATTCTTCTATGTACATAACATTGGAATGTGAAATATTCATATTGTCAGGTTAGAGCACATGAGACTATACGATCGGGTTCGTGCATGAGTCGGTTGTTAGTTTCCCCCCCCCCCCACCACCCACTTTTTTGCTCTATTGCCTTCTATGGAGGAATTAGATCAGCTTTTTGCACGAGTCAGGTTAGCGCAAGAACAATAATGTTTTACTTTCAACTCGTAATACAAGTGCAACCCATTTACTTCTAGCGGCATTAGCGATCTAGCGAAAGCGCTAAATAGCAGTCCATTTGTAATATGGCCCCTAGTGTTTAATGTCTCTTTAAAGACTTGGTTGCGTTCAGTAAGATGTTTAAAGGCTCGGTAGGTGGAATATTGGCTACAGAAATATTCTTGTTTACGATATATTTATATACTTTATATTGTTATTGGAATTGTACCTACCTACTGAAGAACAGCTAAACCTTACTGTTATTCACATAAATAGTGTTTGAGTTGTAGGTTGTCGTTCAGCTTACAGCACTGCCATCTGAAAATATAGATATTTTTTTTAACTTTGGTGAGTGGAAATGCTGTGTGAAATTAAGGGCACTGTATTAGATTGGCTAAGGCACAACAATAAAGCAATAGTTGGGACCTCAGGCAAAGAGAAAATGTAGACCAACAACAGAGGGTACAATTTACAGCAACACTCGAGCAGAAGATTCCTGTTAATAATCACTCTGCGGGGGCTGTCTGGATCATGGAAGGGTTAGTGCAGGTTTAGATAATATTGGCTCAGTAGGTGATGGGGCATTTGAATGATGTTCATTGCTCCAGGGAAATAAAGCCAGTAGTTTGAAGGAGGGGATTTGAGTTTATATAAAAGTAATTCTGATTTTGAGTTAGCAGGACCTGTGCATGGAGGGTCATGGTTGTTAAAACAGAGTCTGGACAGTTTTGAGGAAGTAACAGATAATAAAGGGTGAATTGTATGATAAAGGTAAACTTTGTATATTGCTCATAGGTCTAACAAGGTCTCTTCCCAGTGATCCAGCTTTCGAATAAAGGGACTGAATCCCCAAAACTCTGATAATCAATAAATGGAAAATAAGACATAAGAAAACATTTATACCATATTTCCTGCCTTCAGGAATAGTTATGATACTTTAGGTTTTATAAAATTAGGGTAAAATAAATGCACAAGCAAGTCAAAGCAGCTCTTGGATTAAGTGCGGTATGGAACTCACCGCCACCATATCGCACGCACGCAATGATAAAAAGAACATACAAATCCTGTATGACTAAAATATGGCATTTAGTGACTGACCGGCTGTCCCTAGCACTAGTCATTAGTAATACTATAGCAGGATTGGACAGGGGACAATGGATAAATGAATGGTAAGACCCCTTGTACATCATTACAAACAAACAATATAACTCCTTCTCCGCATTCCTGCACCTTTCTGTGGTGCAAAACGACATGAATGAATGAACAACTTCTGTTTCGGCCAATTATGTATTCGACTGTTCGTATATCAAATGACTCGATGAATCAGCAAAATATGGATAAATTTGCATTGGTCTAAAGCCTGAATGCTGATCTCTATTTTAAAGAGACATACAAATGTAAAAATAAAAATGTATTTTTAAGTGAAATACATTTTTCACTATCATCTAGATTACGAGTTTTGCGTTTACACACGTAAAAATGTATGTTTTTTCATGGGACTTCCATAGCGCTGCCATTACGAGTTTTGCAGGGAGGCTAAAAAACTGTTCAGCCTATACCGACACGAACCATTCCGCAATCTAAAAGCAGTAATGAGTTTTACGCTACAAATCTGTTACATAAAACTCATAACTAAACTGCTACAAAGTACACTAAATACTCATAAACTACCCATTAACCCCTAAACCGAGGCCCTCTCGCATTGCAAATACTATATTAAACTTATTAACCCTAATCTGCAGCTCCCGACATTGCCGCCATTAAAAAAATCAATTAACCCCTATTCTACCGCTCCCCGACATCGTCACCACTATAATAAAGTTATTAACCCCTAAACCGCCACCCTCCCGCATCGCAAACACTATTTAAATATTATTAACCCCTACTCTGCCGTCCACCCACATCGCCCCCACTGTACTAAAGTTATTAAGCCCTACACCGCCACCAGTATAATAAACCTATAAACCCCTAAACCACAAGCCCCCCACAATGAAATATACTAAAGTAAACTATTAACCCCTAAACCAAAAGCCCCCCACATCGCAATAAACTAAATTAAACTAGTAACCCCTAAACCTAACCATAACCCTAACCCTAACGTAACCCTAACTCTAACACCCCCTAACTTTATATTAAAATTACAATTTCCCTTGCCTAAATTAAAACTTACCTGTCAAATTAAAAGAACTAAATTTAAACTAACAATTAAACTAATATGATTATTAAACTAAAATTAATCTAACTACCAATTAAATAAAACTAAACTACACATTTAAAAAATCCTAACACTACTCTAAAAATTACAAAGTATCTAATTACAAAAAATAAAAAATACTAAATTACAAAAATTAACAAACACTAAATTACGAAAAGTAACAAATGAAATTATCCAAAATAAAAAAGAATTACACCTAATCTAATAGCCCTATCAAAATAAAAAAGCCCACACAAAATAAAAAAAACCTAGCCTACAATAAACTACCAATATCACTTAAAAGGGCCTTTTGTGGGGCATTGCCACAAAGATATCAGCTCTTTTCCCTGAAAAAAAATATAAAGATCCCCCCCAACAGTAAAACCCACCACCCAACCAACCCCCAAAAATAAAAAACCTAATTCTAAAAAAACCTAATAAACCCATTGCCCTGAAAAGGGCATTTGTATGGGCATTGACCTTAAATCCTAATATAAAAAAAACCCACCCAAAAAAAACCTAACACTAATCCTCGACGATCCACTTACAGTTTTTGAAGTCCTGCTTGAACGATCTTCATCCATGTGGCGAGAAGTCTTCATCCAGGCGGCCTCTTCTATCTTCATCCAGGTTGCGAAGTCCTCATCCAGGTGGAGAGAAGTCTTCATCCAGATGGCCTCTTCTATCTTCATCCAGGGGGCATCTTCTATCTTGATCCCGGCGGCGCGGAGCGGGTCCATCCTGAAGACATCTGGAGCAGAGCATCCTCTTCATACGATCGCAGCCGTAAACTGAATCTTTAATGCAAGGAAGCGGTTTCCAAATGGCGACCTTTGCCTGCCTATTGGCTGAAAAATTTGAATTAGCCAGTAGGAATTAGAGCTGCAAAAATCCTATTGGCTTTTCAAATCAGCCAATAGGATTTAGGCAGCTCTCATTCTATTGGATGATGAATCCAATAGAATCCAATCGTTCTCTTGCTATCTTTATTTGAAAAAGAAGGCATCTAAGCTAAGGAGCCAGCTAATTTTTGGTTTAGAACACTGGACAGCACTTGTTTATTGGTGGGTGAATTTATCCACCAATTAGCATGAACAACCCAGGTTGTTCACCAAAAATGGGCCGGCATCTTTTTCAGATGAAGACACCAAGAGAATGAAGAAAATTTGATAATAGGGGTAAATTAGAAAGTTGCTTAAAATTGCATGCTCTATCTGAATCATGAAAGAAAATATTTGGGTTCAGTGTCCCTTTAATTTCCCTATAGCGCGCATAACTTGTAATCTAGCTGTATGTGAATATACCCTACAAAATGGATAAACGCACAGTGTAATCCATTGCTTCTTCTTAGTAGGACAGTGGCACTTAGGGACATACCTGGAGTGCAACAGTAACTGTAGGTTTAATCATGTAAAGTGAAAAATAAATTGTTTTCAATCTGGAAAATCATTTATTATCCAGAAACCTTAGGAGATTTAAACAGTGTGAATTTCAAGATGTTAACATAATGGAAAAATGTGTTAAATTATTCACAGTAACTTTAATTCACGTAATGGTGTTAATCATTGAATATGCACAGACGTTTAAGAGAGTTTGGAAAAAATAAATGGCTTATATATTACCGATTTAAAAAAGAGAAAACTGAAACAGTGTACTGAAGTACTAAGATAATTAATTAATCTAATTTCCAACAAGACGGATTTAAAAAAATGATTGGACCAAAAAAAAAAAAATATATATTTTTTTTAAAATAAAATAACAATTAATAGGAATGTGCATTCGTGTGCTTTTTTGTGTTTTTTTTTTTTTTTAAACAAATGCTGGTTATGGCCACCACCTGTGGCATTTGGCTAATCCAGATCTTTGTATGATGCCCTTTCACAAGAAGAAACCTGTCTCCGAAAAGAGCTAAATTCTGCTGGCAGCGGCTATTAGGCATTTGTTTTCAACTGAAAGACAAATGCACATCCCTATCAATTAAAGGGACAGTCAACACCAACATTTTTGTTGTTTAAAAAGAAAGATAATCCCTTTATTACCCATTTCCCAGTTTTGCATAACAACACAGTTATAATAATACACATTTTACCTCTGTGATTACCTTGTATCTAAGCTTCTGCTGACTGCCCCCTTTTTTCAGTTCTTTTGACAGACTTGCATTTTAGCCAATCAGTGCTTACTCCTAGGTCACTTCACGTGCATGAGCTCAATGTTAGCTATATGAAACCCATGAACTAATGCCCTCTAGTGGTCAAATGCAGATCAGAGGCAGTCTTCAAGGTCTAAGAAATTAGCATATGAACCTCCTAGGTTTAGCTTTCAACTAAGAATACCAAAAGAACGAAGCAAAATTGGTGAAAAAAGTAAACTGGGAAGTTGTTTAAAATGACATGCCATATTTAAATTATGAAAGTTTTTTTTGGACTTGACTGTCCATTTAATAAATAAAACAAAAATAATAACAGGGTATAAGAATGCAAGGAAATGTTAATATATTCCTTTGTATAGGTAGAAATCTAATGTACAAAATATAGACAAATACCTTTAAAGGGACATTCTACACAAAACTGTTCTATTATGTATATCGAAAAACAGTGGTTAAACACGTAAACTAATATTTTGCATGGGGAAAATATAGATAGCTCCCACTCCCACAGAAAAAAGTTACATCCAAAATTAAAATAAACAAAGTACTGCAGCACAAAAAATACAAAAAATAATTGTGAGTATCATATCCCTTTAATCAATCTATAAGGGGAATAAAACCAAAAACAGACACAATGAGTAAAATCATAGTTTATTCCTCCGTTATTTTTTTATTTACAGCACTAAACCAAAAAGTGCAGAGAGCCTTGGATATAGTGCTTATCTTTTAGTTATTTATAGTGAATATTCCTTGTTATAATTCTTTTTATTGATGATGTGATCAGTCTATGTTATATTTTATTTACAGTGAATATTCCTTGTATTAATTCTGTTTATTGATTAATTTGTTGTGAAACTAAATTCTTTCATTTCATGTGATATATTCATAGGGTCATTAGTTATTTGTTTGGTATCAAAAATCCATTCACCTTCTATTTTTATGGGACAGCAGAGGAGCAGCTGGACAGCTAATTAAACTTAAAGGGACACTGTACCCAAAATTTTTCTTTCGTGATTCAGATTGAGCATGAAATTTTAAGCAACTTTCTAATTTACTCTTATCAAATTTTCTTCATTCTCTTGGTATCTTTATTTGAAATGCAAGAATGTAAGTTTAGATGCCGGCCCATTTTTGGTGAACAACCTGGGTTGTCCTTGCTGATTGGTGGATAAATTCATCCACCAATAAAAAAGTGCTGTCCAGAGTACTGAAACCAAAAAAAAGCTTGGATGCCTTCTTTTTTAAATAATGATAGCAAGAGAACGAAGAAAAAATGATAATAGGAGTAAATTAGAAAGTTGCTTAAAATTGCATGCTCTTTCTGAATTACAAAAGAAAAAATTTGGGTACAGTGTCCCTTTAAATAAAGTAAAAATACTAGTTAGTGCTACTGCTACAAGCCAGCATCAGCAAAACAACAGATCGTTTTAAAATATTTTTTATTGGGGTCAGGATTGGCCAAGAACAAAGTGAAGCTATATACTGTACTTATTTGATGGCACTTGAATCAATCAGCTGAAAAGACATTGCTGGATTGTTTTTTGAATAGTGTAAATGTGAAGACTTTCATGCCTTTGGAGTAATGATTAAACCACATCAACAAATTAACAAAAGCTTTCTTGTTGTGTGCATTTGTTTGTTAATTCATTTGGTTGAGTTTTGTCTCACATTAGCAGAAATATATCTCAGAGAAAAAGTATTCAGTGTTTCTGTAAGATTCATTGTTAAAATGGGAGCGTTAGGCCAATCAACTGCTTCTATCTTAATCAGAGGGAAGCGGACTTGATTTATTAAGGCAAATTAATTATTTATCATTTATTTAATATAAATCTTCTTAGTAGCCTTGGAGATCTTCGGTGTTGGTGCTAGGGTTGCCACCTCAGCCGTGTTTTCCTGGACACTTATGAGTTACAGATGCTGCAGGGTGTGCAGGGAGGAACATGAATAATGCTGTCCAGGATCACTATTTTTGCGCTGTCCAGCAGCACTATGCATGTTTCCCTCTGAACACCCTGTAGCATGTGTAACTCATAAGTGACCAGGAAAACGTGGCCGAGGTGGCAACCCTAGTTGGTTCGCTTGAAAGCTCATTTGTGTCACTAAGGGACCTTCACCTAACTAATTAAACAGTCAGAATTCACACAAAATATGCTTCAGCTAAAAGGAGAGTAAAAAGACCTGACCAAGACCTACAGTACAGAAGATTACTGTAAGGGGCCTTTTCAGTTTTGACTGGAAAAGGCTGAATCCAGTATTAACCAGTGGCATCACTGGTAGGGTGCGAGGGGTGCAGACCACACAGGGTGATAACATCAAGGGGGGGGGGGGTGACACCAAATGTGATACGGCCCTGCTGCTCGTGCAATTACTGTGTGTCAGTGCACTGTGTACAGGCAGCCGCTCACACAGCTGCACAGTTTCGCATTGCAGTTTTGCTGGCTGCCTCTGCTCACACTAGACTCGGTAGGTATATCTTACATATTGTTGCCATATATGTAATAACTGCAGGCAACAAGTCAGGTGCAGCAGATGCATGAGCGTTTGACTTAGGGGCTGCACAAAGGCTGCTGCTTGCTTAAGTCAATCACTGACTGTCAGTGTGCTTTTATTACCCAGCAGGCAGTATTAGTTAGGAGACTCGTCGTCCTCCACCCTGAACCTAACCGCCATTTTATGCGCACCTGAGGAGCAGTCAGAGATTGGAGTGTCGTGCTTGTGACTTATTTGTCTGTAGCAAGTCAGTGCAAGTAAAGTTAGCGGAAGTGTGATGGAGCTGGTGGTGATATGTTATATATGTGACTGTCATAATCATAATGCTATTATACACAAGTTATTTCATATATCATATATGTGACTGTCATAATCATAATGCTGTTATACACAAGTTATATCATATATCATATAAGTGACTGTCATAATCATAATGCTATTATACACAAGTTATTTAATATATCATATATGTGACTGTCATAATCATAATGCTATTATACACAAGTTATTTCATATATCATATGTGACTGTCATAATCATAATGCTATTATACACAAGTTATTTCATATATCATATATGTGACTGTCATAATCATAATGCTATTATACACAAGTTATTTAATATATCATATATGTGACTGTCATAATCATAATGCTATTATACACAAGTTATTTCATATATCATATATGTGACTGTCATAATCATAATGCTATTATACACAAGTTATATCATATATCATATATGTGACTGTCATAATCATAATGCTGTTATACACAAGTTATATCATATATGTGACTGTCATAATCATAATGCTATTATACACAAGTTATTTAATATATCATATATGTGACTGTCATAATCATAATGCTATTATACACAAGTTATATCATATATCATATATGTGACTGTCATAATCATAATGCTATTATACACAAGTTATTTCATATATCATATACGTGACTGTCATAATCATAATGCAATTATACACAAGTTCTGTCATATATCATATATGTGACTGTCATAATCATAATGCTATTATACACAAGTTATTTCATATATCATATATGTGACTATCATAATGCTATTATACACAAGTTATTTCATATATCATATTTGTGACTGTCATAATCATAATGCTATTATACACAAGTTATTTCATATATCATATATGTGACTGTCATAATCATAATGCTATTAAACACAAGTTATTTCATATATCATATATGTGACTGTCATAATCATAATACTATTATACACAAGTTATTTTATATATCATATACGTGACTGTCATAATCATAATGCTATTATACACAAGTTATTTCATATATCATATATGTGACTGTCATAATCATAATGCTGTTATAAACAAGTAAAGTTCTGTCACATATCATATATGTGACCGTCATAATCATAATGCTATTATACACAAGTTATTTCATATATCATATATGTGACTGTCATAATCATAATGCTATTATACACAAGTTCTGTCATATATCATATATGTGACTGTCATAAATATAATGCTATTATACACAAGTTCTGTCATATATCATATATGTGACTGTCATAATCATAATGCTATTATACACAAGTTCTGTCATATATCATATATGTGACTGCCATACATATAATGCTATTATACACAAGTAAAATTCTGTCACATATCATATATGTGACTGTCATAACCATAATGCTATTATACACAAGTTATTTCATATATCATATACGTGACTGTCATAATCATAATGCTATTATACACAAGTTATTTCATATATCATATATGTGACTGTCATAATCATAATGCTGTTATACACAAGTTCTGTCATATATCATATATGTGACTGTCATAATCATTATGCTATTATACACAAGTTATTTCATATATCATATAAGTGACTGTCATAATCATAATGCTATTATACACAAGTTATATCATATATCATATATGTGACTGTCATAATCATAATGCTATTATACACAAGTTATTTTATATATCATATATGTGACTGTCATAATCATAATGCTATTATACACAAGTTATTTTATATATAATATATGTGACTGTCATAATCATAATGCTATTATACACAAGTTATATCATATATCATATATGTGACTGTCATAATCATAATGCTATTATACACAAGTTCTATCATATATCATATATGGACTGTCATAATCATAATGCTATTATACACAAGTTATTTCATATATCATATATGGACTGTCAAAATCATAATGCTATTATACACAAGTTATTTCATATGTCATATATGTGACTGTCATAATCATAATCCTATTATACACAAGTTCTGTCATATATCATATATGTGATTGTCATAATTATAATGCTATTATACACAAGTTCTGTCATATATCATATATGTGACTGTCATAATCATAATGCTATTATACACAAGTTATTTCATATGTCATATATGTGTCTGTCATAATCATAATGCTATTATACACAAGTTATTTCATATGTCATATATGTGACTGTCATAACCATAATGCTGTTATACACAAGTTCTGTCATATATCATATATGTGTCTGTCATAATCATAATGCTATTATACACAAGTTATTTTATATATCATATATGTGACTGTCATAATCATAATGCTGTTATACACAAGTTATTTCATATATCATATATGTGACTGTCATAATCATAATGCTGTTATACACAAGTTATTTCATATATCATATATGTGTCTGTCATAACTATTATGCTATTATACACAAGTTATTTCATATATCAAATATGTGACTGTCATAACTATAATGCTATTATACACAAGTTATTTCATATATCATATATGTGTCTGTCATAACTATTATGCTATTATACACAAGTTCTGTCATATATCATATACGTGACTGTCATAATCATAATGCTATTATACACAAGTTATATCATATATCATATATGTGACTGTCATAATCATAATGCTGTTATACACAAGTTATTTCATATATCATATATGTGTCTGTCATAACTATTATGCTATTATACACAAGTTATTTCATATATCATATATGTGACTGTCATAACTATAATGCTATTATACACAAGTTCTGTCATATATCATATACGTGACTGTCATAATCATAATGCTATTATACACAAGTTCTGTCACATATCATATATGAAAGAACTTCATTTGTGTATAATGGCATTATGATTATGGTAATGTGTTATCGCTTTGTTCTGGGACTAGGAAGGTATCTTATGTGGTGATTATTTGAAAACTTTTTCTATACAAAAGGTGTTGACACTTGACAGTTACCAACTTTACAGTACTGTGTCCATGTAAGTGAATAATTCCCTATTATGCTGGTGGTGGGCTAGCCTTGGGATACCTCCTATATTTATAAACTGAGAGTACTTCAAGGGGTTCATCTATTATACTATTTGAGTTGTGTTATTTTTTTGTTAACATTATTGAAAAAGAAACATTACTCGGGGAAGGGGAGGTGTTGACACCATGTTTTACCTCAACCAACCCAAGTAATAGCGTCACTGGTATCAACAGAACATGAAGCCAACATTTTTTCTTTATTATTCAAATAGGGCATACAGTTTAAACTAACTTTCCAATTTACTTCAATGATCAATTTTGTTTTATTCTCTTGCTATCATTTGTTGAAAAAGCAGCAATGCATTACTGGGAGCTAGCTGAACACATTAGGTGAGCCAATGATACAAGGCATTGCTGCTCCTTAGTCTACCTAGGTATGCCTTTCAATAAAGGATACCAATATACTGAAGCAAATTAGTTAGCAGAAGTATATGCTTTGGCTGATTATTGAAAGTTTAATATTTACTTTACTATCCTTTTAAGGACAAATTCCTTTAGTGACAATTGTTTATTTATTGATTTCTTTTCCAAGATATTACTTGTTTCAAAGGGATATGAAACCCAAAAAAATATTCTGTGATTTATACAGAGCATACAATTTACTTCTATTATCAAATTTGCTTTGTTTCTAAGGTATTCTTTGTTGAAGAGATGCCTAAATACATGTCTGAAGCACTACATGGCAGGAAATAGTGCTCTGCAAATGGATAACATTCTTGCAAAACTGCTGCCGTATAGTGCTACAGACACGTGCATGCTCCTGGGCTTACATTGCTGCTTTTCAACAAAAATACTACGAGAATGAACACATTTAATAATAGAAGTAATTAGAAAGTTGTTTAAAATTGCATTCTCTATCTGAATAATAAAAAAAGGTTGGATTTCATGTCCCTTTAAGTGAGAGGAATGCAGTAAGGGATTATGAGAAGACAAATGCTGCCCAAATTCTGGGAAGATCCTTAGGGAGGGTTACACTTGCGGGGGATCCCTTGGGTGCTATGCTTGGGATGAATGCATCAGTTGTTAGGAGTAAATAGCCAAGAGGTCTGTGATGTGAGTGGTGCAGTGTGGAGCAGTGAGAGAGGTACAAATTAGCTTTGCAGTGAGGGAAATTGTGCATTTAGGGTTTTTCTGTGGAGGGGGCTAGAGCATTTAGGGTTAATTCAGTGGTGGTAATAGGGATTATATTGCATAAACTTCAGATGTATATGTTGTTTTGGGGTTTCTGCTGGGTGTTAAAGGCTTTACACAAGCTTTGGGCTGGTGAAAAAAGATTATTAGCCGATAAAAAGGGCATTTGTATGGGCATTGCCTTTAGCTCTTTTAATGCCCAGACCCTAAACTAAAAAAAAACACCCAAAAAACCCTTAAAAAAATCTAACACTAACCTCAAGACGATCCACTTGTTGTTGAAGTCCCACTTTAAGGATCCATCCAGCCGGCCAAGTTCTCATCCATGCGGCAAGAAGTCTTCATCCAGGTGGCCTCTTTAATCTTCACCCAGCCGGTGTGGAGCGGGTCCATCTTGCAGACATCCGACGCTGAGATCCTCTTCTTACGGTCGCCGCCGTAAACTGAATCTTCAATGCAAGGGACGTGATTCAAGATGGTGTCGCTTGCATTCCTATTGGCTGAAAGATTTGAATCAGTGAATAGGAATTAGGGCTGCTAAAATCCTATTTGCTATTCAAATCAGCCAATAAGATTTAATCAGCTCTCATTCTATTGGCTAATTCGAATTGAAGATTCAGTTTACGGCGGCGACCGTAAGAAGAGGAGCTCCACGTCGGATGCCTTCAGGATGGACCCGTCAGCTGGATGAAGATCGAAGAGGCCGCCTGGATGAAGACTTCTTGCCGCATGGATGAGGACTTTGCCGGCTGGATGAAGACTTCTTGCCGCATGGATGAGGACTTCGCCGGCTGGATGGATCCTTCAAGCAGGACTTCAACAACTGTAAGTGAATCGCTTTGGGCTTAGTGTTTATTTTAGGGTCTGGACAGTAAAAGATCTAAATGCCATTTTCAGGGCAATGGTTAGCTTAGGTTATTTTAGAGTTAGTGTTTTTATTTGGGGGGGTTTGGTTGTGGGGGTGGTGGGTTATACTGTTGGGGGGTTGTTTGTATTTTTTTAACAGGTAAAAGAGCTGATATCTTTGGGGCAATGCCCCACAAAAGGCCCTTTTAAGGGTTATTGATAGTTTATTGCAGGGTTTTTTTTATTTTGGGTGGACTTTTTTATTTTTATAGGGCTATTTGATTAGGTATAATTCTTTTTTATTTTTGATAATTTTTTTGTTATTTTTTCGTAATTTAGTGTATTGTTTTGTTTTGGAATTTAGTTAGTTTTTAATTTTTGTAGGTAGATACTTTTTGTAGTGTAGTGTTAGGATTTTTAATTGGTAGTTTAGTTTTATTTAATTGATAGTTAGTTTAATTTTAGTTTAATAATTATAATAGTTTAATTGTTAGTTTAAAATATTTTTTTTTTAATTTGACAGGAAAATTTTAATTTAATTTAAGGTAGGGAAATTGTAATTTTAATATAAAGTTAGGTGGTCGTTAGGTTTAGGGGTTACTAGTTTAAATTAGTTTATTTCCTTGTGGGGGATTTCGGTTTAGGGGTTAATAGTTTATTTTAGTATATTTCGTTGTGGGGGACTTGATGTTTAGGGGTTAATAGGTTTATTAGGTGTGGGCGGACCACAGATTGGGGGTTTAATAATGTTTAAAATGGGTTTTTTATGTAGGAGGGCGACGGTTTAGGGGTTAATAACTTTAGTATAGTGGTGACGATGTCGGGGAGCGGTGGAATAGGGGTTAATAAAAAAAATTAGTGGCAGCGATATCGGGAGCGGCAGATTAGGGGTTAATAAATGTATTATAGTGTTTGCGATGCGGGAGGGCCTCTGTTTAGGGGTTAATAGGTAGTTTATGGGTGTTGTAAGAGAAAAGGAATGTGTGGGTCTGGCGCTAGTATATGAACCTACAGCTCTCTCCTAAAAGGGTGCCTAGTCAACCCGGAAATAGTAACATAGTGTGGGTATTGGAGTGAGCGCCAAAGGCAGAGGTTAATAAAAAATAATATAAATAAGAATATTCTATAAAAATACTCATAAAAATATTAAGTTAAAAATATTAGGTTAAGAATAATTTGCTAAAAATGTATTGCGCTAAAAATAATGTTTAATACAAAGTCTATTAGACACAATATTATGGATCCATGAATACATTAAATATAACAATAGACAAAATGATAAATAATACACTTTAAAAACAGGATGGGTTTTACCATAACATACGTAGAGTCAGACAGGATAAATGGTCGTAGTGGATACAGCTGTACAAACAGTCGGCTGGATTTAGAGTTTGGCGTTAGCCGTCAAAACCAGCGTTAGAGGCTCCTAACGCTGGTTTTGGGCTATCGCTGGTATTTAGAGTCAGTCAGGAAAGGGTCTAACGCTCACTTTGCAGCCGCGACTTTTACATACCGCAGATCCCCTTACGTCAATTGCGTATCCTATCTTTTCAATGGGATCTTTCTGACGCCGGTATTTAGAGTCGTGGCTGAAGTGAGCGTTAGAAATCTAACGACAAATCTCCAGCCGCAGAAAAAAATCAGGAGTTAAGAGCTTTCTGGGCTAACGCCGGTTCATAAAGCTCTTAACTACTGTGCTCTAAAGTACACTAACACCCATAAACTACCTATGTACCCCTAAACCGAGGCCCCCCACATCGCTGCCACTCTATTAAAAAAATTTAACCCCTAATCTGCCGACCGCACACCGCCGCCACCTACGTTATCCCTATGTACCCCTAATCTGCTGCCCCTAATACCGCCGACACCTACATAATATTTATTAACCCCTAATCTGCCGCCGCCGCTATCGCTGACACCTGCATATATTTTTTTAACCCCTAATCTGCCGACCGGACCACACCGCTACTATAATAAATGTATTAACCCCTAAAGCTAAGTCTAACCCTAACACTAACACCCCCCTAACTTAAATATAATTTAAATCTAACTAAATAAATTAGCTCTTATTAAATAAATTATTCCTATTTAAAGCTAAATACTTACCTGTAAAATAAACCCTAATATAGCTACAATATAAATTATAATTATATTGTAGCTATTTTAGGATTAATATTTATTTTACAGGCAACTTTGTAATTATTTTAACCAGGTACAATAGCTATTAAATAGTTAATAACTATTTAATAGTTACCTAGTTAAAATAATTACAAAATTACCTGTAAAATAAATCCTAACCTAAGTTACAATTAAACCTAACACTACACTATCAATAAATTAATTAAATAAAATACCTACAATTATCTACAATTAAACCTAACACTACACTATCAATAAATTAATTAAATAAAATACCTACAATTATCTACAATTAAACCTAACACTACACTATCAATAAATTAATTAAATAAAACACCTACAATTATCTACAATTAAACCTAACACTACACTAGCAATAAATTAATTAAATAAAATACCTACAAATAAATACAATTAAATAAACTAACTAAAGTACAAAAAATAAAAAAGAACTAAGTTACAAAAAATAAAAAAATATTACAAACATTAGAAAAATATTACAACAATTTTAAACTAATTACACCTACTCTAAGCCCCCTAATAAAATAACAAAGACCCCCAAAATAAAAAAAAATGCCCTACCCTATTCTAAAATTAAAATAGAAAAGCTCTTTTACCTTACCAGCCCTAAAAAAGGGCCCTTTGCGGGGCATGCCCCAAAGAATTCAGCTCTTTTGCCTGTAAAAAAAAAACATACAATACCCCCCACCAACATTACAACCCACTACCCACATACCCCTAATCTAACCCAAACCCCCCTTAAATAAACCTAACACTAAGCCTCTGAAGATCTCCCTACCTTGTCTTCACCACGCCGGGTTCACCGATCGATCCAGAAGAGCGGTGTGGTCCGGTCGGCAGATTAGGGGTTAATAATTGTAGGTATGTGGAGGCGACGTTGGGGGCGGCAGATTAGGGGTTAATAAATATAATATAGGGGTCGGCGGTGTTAGGGGCAGCAGATTAGGGGTACATAGGTATAATGTAGGTTGCGGCGGTGTACGGAGCGGCAGATTAGGGGTTAATAATAATATGCAGGGGTCAGCAATAGCGGGCGGCAGATTAGGGGTTAATAAGTGTAAGGTTAGGGGTGTATAGACTCGGGGTACATGTTAGGGTGTTAGGTGCAGACATAGGAAGTGTTTCCCCATAGGAAACAATGGGGCTGCGTTAGGAGCTGAACGCTGCTTTTTTGCAGGTGTTAGGTTTTGTTTCAGCTCAAACTGCCCCATTGTTTCCTATGGGGATATCGTGGACGAGCACGTTTTTGAAGCTGGCCGCGTCCGTAAGCAACGCTGCTATTTAGAGTTGCAGTGGCGGTAAATTATGCTCTACGCTCCTTTTTTGGAGCCTAACGCACTGAAAATCCAGCCATTCTGTGAACTCTAAATACCAGCGGTATTTAAAAGGTGCGGCCAAAAAAAAGCCAGTGTTAGCTACGCGGGTCGTTACCGACAAAACTCTAAATCTAGCCGAGTATAAGCAAAAATAATGTTAACACAAAATAAATGTGGAAATGTAACAAACTATCGCCTAGATTTAGAGTTCTGTGGTAGCCGTCAAAACCAGCGTTAAGGGCTCCTAACGCTGCTTTTTACCGCCCACTGGTATTTAGAGTCAGTCAGGAAAGGGTCTAACGCTCACTTTCCAGCCGCGACTTTTCCATACCACAGATCCCCTTACGCCAATTGCTTATCCTATCTTTTCAATGGGATCTTCCTAACGCCGGTATTTAGAGTCTTGGCTGAAGTGAGCGTTATAACTCTAACGACAAAACTCCAGCCACAGAAAAAAGTCAGGAGTTAAGAGCTTTCTGGACTAACGCCGGTTCATAAAGCTCTTAACTACTGTGCTCTAAAGCAGTGTTTTTCAACCAGTGTGCCGTGGCACACTAGTGTGCCGTGAGATATCCTCAGGTGTGCCACGGCAGACTGACAACAGTGTGACATATTTTTTAAACTTTGCTTGTTTTTTACTCCCAGTGCAGGGGTAGTTTGTAGGAGGCATGGAATAACAGCACAATACATACAGTATGTGTGTGTTTGTGTGTATGTGTATATATATATATGCTGTATTAGGCTACAATGTGTGATTTTTTTAAAATTTTGGGATGGTGGTGTGCCACAGGATTTTTTAATGTAAAAAAGTGTGCCACGGCAAAAAAAAGGTTAAAAATCACTGCTCTAAAGTACACTAACACCCATAAACTACCTATGCACCCCTAAACCGAGGTCCCAACACATCGCTGCCACTCTAATAAAAATTTTTAACCCCTAATCTGCCGACCGCACACCGCCGCAACCTACATTATCCCTATGAACCCCTAATCTGCTGCCCCTAACATCGCCGACACCTACATAATATTTATTAACCCCTAATCTGCCCCCCCAACGTCGCCGCTACCTTACCTACAATTATTAACCCCTAATCTGCCGTCCGGACCTCGCCACCACTATAATAAATGTATTAACCCCTAAACCGCCTCACTCCCGCCTCGCAAACCATATAATAAATTTTATTAACCCCTAATCTGCCCTCCCTAACATCGCCGCCACCTAACTTCAAGTATTAACCCCTAATCTGCCGAACGGACCTCACCGCTACTATAATAAATGTATTAACCCCTAAAGCTAAGTCTAACCCTAACACCCCCTAAATTAAATATAATTTAAATCTAACAAAATAAATTATTTTTATTAAATAAATTAATCCTATTTAAAGCTAAATACTTACCTGTAAAATAAACCCTAATATAGCTACAATATAACGAATAATTATATTGCAGCTATTTTAGCATTTATATCTATTTTACAGGCAACTTTGTATTTATTTTAACTAGGTACAATAGCTATTAAATAGTTATTTTCTATTTAATAGCTACCTAGTTAAAATAATTACAAAATTACCTGTAAAATAGATCCTAACCTAAGTTACAATTAAACCTAGCACTACACTATCAATAAATTAATTAACTAAACTACCTACAATTACCTACAATTAAATCAACTAAACTAAATTACAAAAACAAACAAACACTAATTTACAAAAAATAAAAAAAGATTACAAGAATTTTAAACTAATTACACCTACTCTAAGCCCCCTAAAAAAATAACAAAGCCCCCCAAAATAAAAAAATGCCCTACCCTATTCTAAAATAAAAAGTTAACAGCTCTATTACCTTACCAGCCCTTAAAAGGGCTTTTTGCGGGGCATGCCCCAAAGAAATCAGCTCTTTTGCCTGTAAAAAAAAAAGCATACAATACCCCCCAACATTACAACCCACATACCCTAATCTAAACCACCCAAACCCCCCTTAAAAAACCTAACACTAAGCCCCTGAAGATCTCCCTACCTTGTATTCCCCCAGCCGGGTATCACCGATCCGTCCAGAAGAGGGTCCGAAGTCTTCATCATATCCGGCAAGAAGAGGTCCTCCAGAGGGTCCGAAGTCTTCATCCTATCCAGCAAGAAGAGGTCCTCCAGAGGGTCCAAAGTCTTCATCCAAGCGGCATCTTCTATCTTCTTCCATCCGGAGTAGAGCGGGTCCATCTTGAAGCAGCCGACGCGGAGCCATCCTTCCTCACTCACGGACTAACGACGAATGAAGGTTCCTTTAAATTACATCATCCAAGATGGCGTCCCTCGAATTCTGATTGGCTGATAGGATTCTATCAGCCAATCGGAATTAAGGTAGGAAAAATCTGATTGGCTGATTGAATCAGCCAATCAGATTCAAGTTCAATCCGATTGGCTGATTCGATCAGCCAATCAGATTGAGTTTGCATTCCATTGGCTGTTCCGATCAGCTAATAGAATGCAAGCTCAATTTGATTGGCTGATCCAATCAGCCAATCGGATTGAACTTGAATCTGATTGGCTGATTCAATCAGCCAATCAGATTTTTCCTACCTTAATTCCGATTGGCTGATAGAATCCTATCAGTCAATCGGAATTCGAGGGACGCCATCTTGGATGACGTCATTTAAAGGAACCTTCATTAGTTGTTAGTCCGTCGGTGAGGAAGGATGGCTCCACGTCGGCTGCTTCAAGATGGACCCGCTCCGGTCCGGATGGAAGAAGATGCCGTCTGGATGAAGACTTTGGACCCTCTGGAGGACCTCTTCTTGCCGGATAGGATGAAGACTTCGGAACCTCTGGAGGACCTCTTCTTGCCGGATAGGATAAAGACTTCTGACCCTCTTCTGGACGGATCGGTGATACCCCGCTGGGTGAATACAAGGTAGGGAGATCTTCAGGGGCTTAGATGTTAGGTTTTTTAAGGGCGTTTGGGTGGTTTAGATTTAAGGGTATGTGGGTGGTGGGTTGTAATGTTGGGGGGGTATTGTATGCTTTTTTTTACAGGCAAAAGAGCTGATTTCTTTGGGGCATGCCCAACAAAAAGCCCTTTATAGGGCTGGTAAGGTAATAGAGCTGTTAACTTTTTATTTTAGAATAGGGTAGGGCATTTTTATTTTGGGGGGCTTTGTTATTTTTTTAGGGGGCTTAGAGTAGGTGTAATTAGTTTAAAATTCTTGTAATCTTTTTTTATTTTTTGTAATTTAGTGTTTGTTTTTTTTGTAATTTAGTGTTTGTTTTTGTAATTTAGTTTAGTTGATTTAATTGTAGGTAATTGTAGGTAGTTTAGTTAATTAATTTATTGATAGTGTAGTGTTAGGTTTAATTGTAACTTAGGTTAGGATTTATTTTACAGGTAATTTTATAATTATTTTAACTAGGTAGTTATTAAATAGTAAATAACTATTTAATAGCTATTGTACCTATTTAAAATAAATACAAAGTTGCCTGTAAAATTAATATAAATGCTAAAATAGCTACAATATAATTATTCGTTATATTGTAGCTATATTAGGGTTTATTTTACAGGTATTTAGCTTTAAATACAGGGAGTGCAGAATTATTAGGCAAATTAGTATTTTGACCGCATCATCCTCTTTATGCATGTTGTCTTACTCCAAGCTGTATAGGCTCGAAAGCCTACTACCAATTAAGCATATTAGGTGATGTGCATCTCTGTAATGAGAAGGGGTGTGGTCTAATGACATCAACACCCTATATCAGGTGTGCATAATTATTAGGCAACTTCCTTTCCTTTGGCAAAATGGGTCAAAAGAAGGACTTGACAGGTTCAGAAAAGTCAAAAATAGTGAGATATCTTGCAGAGGGATGCAGCACTCTTAAAATTGCTAAGCTTCTGAAGCGTGATCATCGAACAATCAAGCGTTTCATTCAAAATAGTCAACAGGGTCGCAAGAAGCGTGTGGAATAACCAAGGCGCAAAATAACTGCCCATGAACTGAGAAAAGTCAAGCGTGCAGCTGTCAAGATGCCACTTGCCACCAGTTTGGCCATATTTCAGAGCTGCAACATCACTGGAGTGCCCAAAAGCACAAGGTGTGCAATACTCAGAGACATGGCCAAGGTAAGAAAGGCTGAAAGACGACCACCACTGAACAAGACACACAAGCTGAAACGTCAAGACTGGGCCAAGATATCTCAAGACTGATTTTTCTAAGGTTTTATGGACTGATGAAATGAGAGTGAGTCTTGATGGGCCAGATGGATGGACCCGTGGCTGGATTGGTAAAGGGCAGAGAGCTCCAGTCCGACTCAGACGCCAGCAAGGTGGAGGTGGAGTACTGGTTTGGGCTGGTATCATCAAAGATGAGCTTGTGGGGCCTTTTCGGGTTGAGGATGGAGTCAAGCTCAACTCCCAGTCCTACTGCCAGTTTCTGGAAGACACCTTCTTCAAGCAGTGGTACAGGAAGAAGTCTGCATCCTTCAAGAAAAACATGATTTTCATGCAGGACAATGCTCCATCACACGCGGCCAAGTACTCCACAGCGTGGCTGGCAAGAAAGGGTATAAAAGAAGAAAATCTAATGACATGGCCTCCTTGTTCACCTGATCTGAACCCCATTGAGAACCTGTGGTCCATCATCAAATGTGAGATTTACAAGGAGGGAAAACAGTACACCTCTCTGAACAGTGTCTGGGAGGCTGTGGTTGCTGCTGCACGCAATGTTGATGGTGAACAGATCAAAACACTGACAGAATCCATGGATGGCAGGCTTTTGAGTGTCCTTGCAAAGAAAGGTGGCTATATTGGTCACTGATTTGTTTTTGTTTTGTTTTTGAATGTCAGAAATGTATATTTGTGAATGTTGAGATGTTATATTGGTTTCACTGGTAAAAATAAATAATTGAAATGGGTATATATTTGTTTTTTGTTAAGTTGCCTAATAATTATGCACAGTAATAGTCACCTGCACACACAGATATCCCCCTAAAATAGCTAAAACTAAAAACAAACTAAAAACTACTTCCAAAAATATTCAGCTTTGATATTAATGAGTTTTTTGGGTTCATTGAGAACATGGTTGTTGTTCAATAATAAAATGAATCCTCAAAAATACAATTTGCCTAATAATTCTGCACTCCCTGTAGGATTAATTTATTTAATAAGAAATAATTTATTTTGTTAGATTTAAATTATATTTAATTTAGGGGGGTGTTAGGGTTAGGGTTAGACTTAGCTTTAGGGGTTAATACATTTATTATAGTAGCGGTGAGGTCCGGTCAGCAGATTAGGGGTTAATACTTGAAGTTAGGTGGCGGCGATGTTAGGGAGGGCAGATTAGGGGTTAATAAAATTTATTATAGGGTTTGTGAGGCGGTTTAGGGGTTAATAGATTTATTATAGTGGCGGCGAGGTCCGGTCGGCAGATTAGGGGTTAATAAGTATAGGTAAGGTAGCAGCATCATTGGGGGAGGCAGATTAGGGGTTAATAAATATACTGTAGGTGTCAACGATGTTGGGGGCAGCAGATTAGGGGTTCATAGGGATAATGTAGGTTGCGGCGGTGTCCGGAGCGGCAGATTAGGGGTTAATAATAAAATGCAGGGGTCAGCAATAGTGGGGGCGGCAGATTAGGGGTTAATAAGTGTAAGGTTAGGGGTGTTTAGACTCGGGGTACATGTTAGGGTGTTAGGTGCAGACTTAGCAACTGTTTCCCCATAGGAAACAATGGGGCTGCGTTAGGAGCTGAACGCTGCTTTTTTGCAGGTGTTAGGTTTTTTTTCAGCTCAAACTGCCCCATTGTTTCATATGGGGAAATCATGCACGAGCACGTTTTTCAAGCTGGCCGCTACCGTAAGCAACGCTGGTATTGAGAGTTGAAGTGGCTGTAAATTATGCTCTACGCTCCCTTTTTGGAGCCTAACGCAGCCCTTCAGAGAACTCTAAATACCAGCGTTATTTAAAAGGTGCAGGGGAAAAAACCACGCATAGCTAACGCACCCCTTCTAACGCAAAACTCTAAATCTAGGTGTATATAAAATAATCCAGTGATGGTATCCAATAAACAATATTTAGAACTTAGGAGTCCAGTGAAAAAGTCAGTTGTGTGAAATAATGTGTCCTTAAGTGGTTAAAAGTTCAATGTGCTCCAAATGATCCTTGTGGTGTCAAACCCAAATAACAAACAAATCCAATGTGAATCCAAAAGTTTTGCAAAAACAAAAAAGTAAAAAAAATGAAAATATGTGAAAAAAATTATAAATATTGAAAAATATGAAAAAAAACTGGAATAAATATATGTAGATTAAAAATACAAACATAGAAGTGAATAGTGTGATTAAAAAACAGTTGATATGATGTGTGTTTAAACAGGAAAGGATTCCTGTGTAGTATCACACTAAAATCCCCAAAAAATACAATAAAAAAACCTGTGAGGAAAAAACAAAAACAATACTAAGAACAACAAAAAGAATACTTTATTATTATATTAGGCCTTTCTCAAGACTGTAGGGATACAGTAGATACAGTCTTGAGAAAGGCCTAATATAAGGCCGAAACGCGTCGACATATAAATGGTGAGAGAATTTCTGATACTCTAAACAAGTATTCTTATTGTTGTTCTTAGTATTGTTTTTGTTTTTTATCAGGTTTTTCTCACAGGTTTTTTTATTGTATTTTTTGGGGATTTTAGTGTGATACTACACAAGAATCCTTTCCTGTTTAAACACACATCATATCAACTGTTTTTTAATCACACTATTCACTTCTATGTTTGTATTTTTAATCTACATATATTTATTCCAGGGTTTTTTTCATATTTTTAAATTTTTTCACATATTTTCATCTTTTTTACTTTTTTGTTTTTGCAAAACTTTTGGATTCACATTGGATTTGGTTTTTATTTGGATTTGACACCACAAGGATCATTTGGAGCACTCCTAAGTTAAAAATATTGTTTATTGGATACCATTATTTTATATAGTTTGTTACATTTCCACATTTATTTTGTGTTAACATTATTTTTGCTTATACTGTTTGTACAGCTGTATCCACTACGACCATTTATTCTATCTGACTCTACGTATGTTATGGTAAAACCCATACTGTTTTTAAAGTGTATTATTTATCATTTTGTGTATTGTTATATTTAATGTATTCATGGATCCATGATATTGTGTCGAATAGACTTTGTATTAAACATTTTTAGCGCAATACATTTTTAGCAAATTTTTCTTAACCTAATATTTTTAACTTAATATTTTTATGAGTATTTTTATAGAATATTCTTATTTATATTATTTTTTATTAACCTCTGCCTTTGGCGCTCACTCCAATACCCACACTTAGTTTATGGGTGTTAGTGAACTTTGTAGAAGTTTAGTTATGAGTTTTATGTTACAGCTTTGTAGCGTAAAACTCATAACTACTGACTAGATGGCGGTACAGATCTTGTCATTTTTGGCTGTAGCGCTCACTTTTTAGCCTCACCGCAAAAGTTGTAATAGCAGCGCTATGGGAATCCCATGAAAATACGTAATTTTTACGTGTGCAGGACTGACGTTGCGGTACAGGCTAAAAGGTGTGCGGTACAGCTATACCGACAAGACTTGTATTTTATTTTTATTTTCAGCATTACAAGTCGCAACGCAAAACTTGTACTCTAGCTGTTTATTTTAAAAAGCAGGAATGTAATCATAGGACAATAGGAAAATAGATGGCGCTGGTCTGTAGAATATTTTTTTCTCTAGATGATGAAGAGAAAAAAGGGCTTGAGGTGTATATAAAAACCGGTGAATATAAGTGCAGTATACTCACTCTATAAGTTGTGGGAGTTCAGCTGTGGTGTAGTATGCTTCCAGGTAATGAAGTTCCCCAGAGTAAATGTAGGGCTTCAGGATCTGATAGCCTAATAGGGCTGCAGATAAATGAAGACTCAAATGACCAAAAGTTATCCAGTAAATAAAGGAAAACAAAATAGTAACTTACTCCATATAAAGGAGAATCCGGCTTGTCACAGCAAAGAAGGGTATCAACAATCTTCCAACTTTGGTAAAAAGATGTTTTATTAGCTCAACGCGTTTCAACTTTTAACAAGTCTTTATCAAGAGCAAGATAAAAATAATAAAAGCAAGTAGCTGAGTATAATTGCTGTGTTCACAAGCCGGTTTATATACAGAAGTAATGGTATCCAATTTCCTGTGTGAAACAGGAAGTTGGATTTACAATGTGCAATGTGTTAAAACAAAATTCAAGGAGTAATCTGAATTGGTGGCAGACTATTTATGCTATTACAATATTGTAAAATCTTAAATGCCGTTTTTTTATAATTATTCGTAAATTTTGCGGTTAAAAGTGTATAGTCTGGCATCAATCCGACTTTTGACCAATCAAAATGAGTATCCGTTATGTTAGCCAATCAGGAGGAGCTCAATAGTTAGTCCTCAAACAGGTAGTCCGTAGTGTATGAGTTCCGTTTCAGGTCCGGTGAAGAATCACGTGAGCGGAGCAACCAATCCGTGGGGAGTTGTGAAGTAGACAGAGCAGCCGATCCGTGTGGAATTTGCAGACTTGTCGTCTATTTCCTGTCATCTTTGGTAGCTGATGTTGCATGGTACTGTGCTGAGGTTGTACCCTGACACATTGGCCTATAGTTATCAAGGTCTGGCAGACCTGATCCGACACAGCAATACGCTCGCGGTTTTCAGCATTGCACCAGCAGCTCACAAGAGCTGCTGGTGCAACGCCGCCCCCTGCAGACTCGCGGACAATTGGGTGCCAGCAGGGAGGTGTCAATCAACCCGATCGTCAGAGCAGGCGGACAAGTTATGGAGCAGCGGTCTTTGTGACAGCTGCTTCATAACTGCTGTTTCTGGCGAGTCTGATAACTCACCAGAAACACGGGGCATCAAGCTCCATATGGAGCTTGATACATATGCCCCATTATGTCACTTCAGTTTAAAAATAAAAATAATATATAGCTAGATATAGGTATTCCTATCCCAAAATCATCTAATAACTGGGTTCAGATCTGTAGATATCAGTAATTTATTTAAATGTATTTTTCCTTATTTATCAAATATGCCTCTGTTACTAAATGAACAATGGAAATTACTCACATATTTCAACAAAAAGACAAACAACTTTATTTTGTTTTTCCTTATTACTGTATCAGAACACACTGAAGTAATCTTGGTTTGGCAAAATATCTATCAATTTTGTTAGAAAGAATTACAAATTCCAAACAAGCATTGATTACATTTTATCAATATTTATGACATTAAAAAATATTACTCTGTTTTCCAACTATTTTGTTTAGGGAAAATCCTGGTAAAAAAAAAGTTTCTGGAACTGTTCTCTTAGCTAGCCATTTTTGATTAACATTTGATGTAGCGTTTACACTGGAATACGTGCCTTAAAGGGACATTAAACATTTTGAGATGGTAATATAAAATGATAAATCATATATTTAAGAAGAACTCTGCAATATAGTTTAATCATTTATTTTGTCTCCTTTCCCTGTAATTCCATTCTGAAATTGTGAGCTTATCTGTTTTTTTTAGAAAGGGAAGTGCAGAACACTGTTATTTTACCCACAGCCATTGGCTGCACATCCTAGTGACCTATTTATAACTGTCCCTAATTGGCCACGACAGAGAAGGTAACCTTAGTTACAACATGGCAGCTCCTATTGTTTTATAGACACTAAAGGGTAAATTTATCATGGTGCGGACAGACATGATCCGCTATAGCGAATCATGTCTGCCGCATATCGATAAATGCCGATTATCATTGCACCAGCTGTTCTTGTGACCGCTGCATCTTAACTTCTGCTTCAGACAGAACTGAACCGGAATGGGTCGGAATCAGCATCCGGTGCTTCATAAATCGACCCCTAAAACGTTACACTTATTTTGGCGATATTTAAACAGCTAATGAAACTTTTAAAAATACATCTACATGTTATTCTAAGACTAATCTGTTCTTTGAATTCATCATTCTATTTAGCATTTATTTAGTGTTTAATGCCCCTTTAATCATAAGATTGGCACCTTTCTTGCGAAAAAAATGTACTATGCATGCTAATTAGCATACATTTGCATAAATAATTATTGATCATTATATAAAAGCTTCTAGGACTGATTTCTATATGATAATTTGTTAAAACTCAGATCACAATATGCAATAAATTTTACCAATGATATGCTGTTTATTTCTACGTTTATTCTTTATTATCTACATAGACCTGAACCATACAAATAATCACCAATAAAATACTGGCTAGGCTGGGAACACTACTAAACCACGTGTGACCTGTAAATCAGAATGCTATTTATTTATATGCCATAGCGGATGAAAACTCCTTCACTGTCCAAGGTGCTGTTACATTAAAAGGCAGCGTATGGTAAGCGTCTAACCAGTCGCAGGTAAGATGGTTAAATCATTGCTGAAGGTGTGTTACATAATTTGCCTGAGTTTCTTAAATAGGAGCAATTAGAAGGATATGCATATATAAAAAAGGGCATACAATTTATATTTTTTATTGTGTATGTTACAGCAAACAAATGGGTTAAAATCCAATTGTATATTTTTTTTTCTGGAATCCAAAAATATTAAATTGCTGTGTATTTGCCCATCAAAAGGTTAAACATAATTATTCCTTTATTACTGGCAACCAAGATGCCTGATCACTGTTGTGCTAAATGGCAGCTGAAGGGTTAAATAACTATAGCCAATGTCACTGTCAATCTAGTGGCTAAATCACTGATATATATAGATATTTTTAATTTAATATTTTATGAAATGTAAAGCACTTACGTATCTATTGTGTTGAAGTACACACCTTCAGCTTAAGGCAGTTAACATACTAAGTATGTATTTTTAAAAAAAAAAAAAAATCTCAGTTTATTATTATTATGATTATTATTATTATTTTTCTACAGTGCCACCAAATTCTGTACCTTTTAACTGCTTGGTCATTATGATAATTATTGATGCATAATAATTTCCTTAACCACTTAACAACATAGGGCTCCATGTACAAAACAGCAAAAGCTGCTCCAGAGCCCTTGCGGGGCAGTTTCGCATATGCAAGCCTGCTTCTTAAACCCTACGCCACCTCTGAGGCGAGCTCTCGGTGATTGACAGCCCCTTCAGTTGCACGATTGGTCACGTGAATGAAGGGGCGGGTATTACACACTCAACGAATACATACGGGCTAGCGGATCAACTGCCCGTGTATAGCAAAGGCGGACGGACAGCTTTGCGAGTTGAGAAACAGTTCGCCCGCCTGTTAGTACATGGAGCCCATAGTATTAAAAATCAATGCATTGTTACCAATGTATTACTCGTGTATATTTTAAGAAAGTTAAGTAAAGGAAAAGGAAAACTTACATTATTTATTCCCAGAGTTTAAGGTCTCCCTGTAATTTGAAAATCTATTGCTCCAGCTACTTCTTAATGCAAATTAGTCATTCAAACCATGCTCTCCTCCCAGAAGTATTATCCTGTGTAATTTTTGTTTTCTTTCTACTTGCATACATCATATTGTGGGGTGAATAAATAAAGTAGAATTGCATAATCATCAAATGCATTATACAAAGACAATGCAATAAAGCTTGCTTTGAAGTATTTTAAAAAAAAAAAAAATTTATTTTTTTAAAATTGTATGCACTAAATTAAGATATTTCATCTTAAATATCCTGTCTCTTTCAAGTTCTAAATTTATATTAAGCACTTATAACATAGGATCTGTGCCTTTGATAGATATTAGTCAGTAACGTTAAGATATTTGGAAATGGTGGATATTTTACTTTACAGCATGCCACATGTGGGCACAGCAAGGTTCTGACCACTTATTTCAATATATCGACAGACTGACAGACTGCAACTCTGGTGAACCCAAACAGTCAGTTATTGGTCTGTCTGTCAATGCCTGTCATTGTTTTGGGCATGTCATAGGTGATGTTTTAAATGATAAAAAGCAGCCATTTCAAATACAAAAATAAATATGATAGAATTTCCGATGCATTTAATGCTCTAAAGTAGGAAGGCAGCAAGCACAGCGTATATAAATGAGCTGCACATAATTGTAAATATTATAGTATTTTGGCTTCAGGTTTCCCCCCTTGCCCCACCCCCAAACACCCATGCTCACCAATCTAATGTGTAATATGCTGTGATTAGCTTTGAGTTCAGAATCTATACTATAAAATCCTAGCCGCACGCACAAAGGGGCCCATTTATCAAGCGCCGGATGGAGCTTGATGGCCCGTGTTTCTAAAGACCGCTGCTCCATAACCTGTACACCTGCTCTGAGCAGGTGCACAGACATCGCCGCAATTCAATCCAATTGAGTACGATCGGGTTGATTGACACCCCCCTGCTGGCTGCCGCGAGTCTGCAGGGGGCGGCGTTGCACCAGCAGCTCACAAGAGCTGCTGGTGCAGTGCTGAATACGGAGAGCGTATTGCTACCCGCATTCAGCGAGGTCTTTCGGACCTAATCCGCACTGTCGGATCAGGTCCGACAGACCTTTGTTAAATAGGCCCCGAAGTATTAACAAAAATAATAACCATCACATAATGAATGCACAAAATGTACCTTTAAATGGCCAACCCCTACATCGCAAAATAATAAAGTAATTAACCACTAATCCGCAAATTAAACAACGCAAATAACATAATTAAAATATTAACCCTTAAACCGCCAAACCTCCACAACACAAACTACCTAATTACAATATTAACCCCTAAACCGCCAAACTCCCACAACACAACAAAATCTATCTAATCACTAAGCCCCCTAACCTGACACCCCATAAATTAACCCCAATTATTTTAAAAGATTTAAGATTAAATAAAAAAAAAAACTGGCACAAAATGAATAAAATCTAACATTACATAAAAAACACAAAAATTACAAAAAATTAAAAAAAATCTAAAAATTACAGAAAAAAATAAAGGTAATAATCCAAAATAAAAAAATGTAAACCTAAACTAATACTCCTATAAAAAAAAGCCCCCCAAAATAAAAACACCCCCTAATCTAACACTAAACTATCAATAGCCCTTAAATGGGCCTTTTTTAGGGCCTTGCCCTAAGTTGAACAGCTTCTTTACCTAACAAAAGCCTAAACCCGAAATAGGTACTCACAGTTCCTGAAGTCCGGCGGTGAAGGTCTTCTTCCAGGCGGCGATTGAATGCAAGGTACCCCATTTATATTGGAAATTTTAATATCAGCCAATAGGATGAGAGCTACTGAAATCCTATTGGCTGATTTGCATAGCCAATAGGATTTCAGTAGTTCTCATCCTATTGTTTCATTTAAAAATTCAGCCCATAGGAATGCAAGGTACCTATATGGCGACTGCATGAAGAGGATCCCCCACGTCAGCCTGCTCTGCCACCACCGGTCCTGCTCCGCAATCGCCGGTCCTGCTCCACGGTCACCTCTGCTCCACGCCGCCTTCGCTCCGGATGAAGATAGATGTCGCCGCCTGCAAGAAGACCTTCACCGCTGGACTTCAGGAACTGTGAGTACCTATTTCGGGGTTAGACTTAGGTTTTTTGGGTGTGTTTTTTTTTTAGATTAGGGATTTTTCTTATTTTTTAATAGGCAGCAAAAGAGCTGATTGCCCTTACAAATGCCCCTTTAGGGGCAATGGGTAGCTTCAGTTTTTTTAGACAGGTTTTTTTTGGGGGGGGTTGTGTGGGTGGGGGGGTTTACTTTTAGGGGGTACTTTTTTAGGTAAAAGAGCTGTTTAACTTAGGGCAATGCCTTACAAAAGGCCCTTTTAAAGGATATTGGTAGTTTATTGTCAGATAAGGTGTTTTTATTTTGGGGGAGGGTATTTTTATAGGGGTACTAGATTAGGTTTAATGTTTTTTTATTTTTGATCATTTTGTTTATTTTTTTCTGTAATTTTCAATTGACTACCCTCTGGGCAGGATTTTCTATGATAAAATGTTTTAGGAATCCTGCAAATATTTTGAAAAATGACATGTGAAAAGATTACTTTCATTTGTTAAGGAGCATCCATTTTTCAAAAGAGAAAAAGAAACGGTAATGCATTATTAGATAATCACAATAATATGCTAAAAAAATATTAGATCTTGTGTTCCCACAAATCATACTGTTTAACTGTGTGACACCTAATCTTTGATGTATCAGTTTAAATGGTAAATCTAAGTAAACCCACTGGAATTTTACACTAAAGTATCAAAATAGTACAAGATTGACAAGTAATGTCAAAAACTAATTAGCAAAGGCAACTCTAAGGGCTAGATTGCAAGCCCAATGATACTGTTTATAAAAAATGCAAAAAGAAAAGCTTTGGGCTATTGCTTGCATAGATTAAACACTTATGGCTAGATTATGAGTTTTGCGTTAGAGGCTGTGCGGTGCTAACAAGCAGTTTTCTCTCACCGCTCACTTACCTACAGCGCTGGTATTACGGGTTTTTACAAACCCTGCGTTAAAAGACAAGAAGTGAGCATTGAGCAAAATTTTGCTCCTTACCGCACTCCAATACCAGTGCTGCTTAAGTCAGTGGTGGGCTGGTCGTACGTGCTCGTGCACGATTTCCCCATAGGAATCAACGGGGAGAGCCGGCTGAGAAAAAGTCTAACATTTGCAAAAAAGCAGCGTAAAACTCAGTAATGTAGCCCCATTGATTCCTATGGGGAAATAAAAGTTATGTCTTCACCTAACACCCTAACATGAACCCCGAGTCTAAACACCCCTAATTTTACACTTATTAACCCCTAATCTGCCGCCCCCGATATCGCCGACACCTACATTATATTTATTAACCCCTAATCTGCCGCTCCGGACATCGCCGCCACCTACATTATACTTATCAACTCCTAATCTGCTGCCCCCAACGTTGCCGCCACCTACATTATATTTATTAACCCCTAATCTGCCGCCCCCAACGTCACAGCCACTATTCTAAATTTATTAACCCCTAAACCTAAGTCTAACCCTAACCCTAACACCCCCAAACTTAAATATAATTACAATAAATCTAAATAAAATTACTATAATTAACAAAATTATTCCTATTTAAAACTAAATACTTACCTATAAAATAAACCCTAAAATAGCTACAATATAACTAATAGTTACATTGTAGCTAGCTTAGGGTTTATTTTTAATTTTACAGGCAAGTTTGTATTTATTTTAACTAGGTAGAATAGTTATTAAATAGTTATTAACTATTTATTAACTACCTAGCTAAAATAAATACATAAGTACCTGTAAAATAAAACCTAACCTAAGTTACAATAACACATAACACTATACTATAATTAAATAAATTTACTAAATTAAGTACAATTACCTAAATTAAATTAAATTAGCTAAAGTACAAAAAAAAACCCACTAAATTACAGAAAATAATAAACAAATTACAGATGTTTAAACTAATTACACCTAATCTAATAGCTCTATCAAAATAAAAAAGCCCCCTCAAAATAAAAAAAAACCCTACCCTAAACTAAACTACCAATAGCCCTTAAAAGGGCCTTTTGCGGGGCATTGCCCCAAAGTAATCAGCTCTTTTACCTATAAAAAAAAAATACAAACAACCCTCCCAACAGTAAAACCCACCACCCACACAACCAACCCCCCAAATAAAATACTATCTAAAAAAACCTAAGCTACCCATTGCCCTGAAAAGGGCATTTGGATGGGCATTGCCCTTAAAAGGGCAGTTAACTCTTTTGCAGACCAAAGTCCCTAACTAAAAATAAAACCCACCCAATATACCCTTAAAAAAACCTAACACTAACCCCCTGAAGATCGACTTACAGTTCCGAAGATCTGACATCCATCCTCAAGGAAGCGGCAGAAGTCTTCATCCAACCGGGCCGAAGTCCTCAACGAAGCCGGGAGAAGTCTTCATCCAAGCCGGGCGAAGTGGTCCTCCAGACAGGTAGAAGTCTTCATCCAGACGACATCTTCTATCTTCATCTATCTGACGCGGAGCGGCTCCATCTTCAAGACATCCGATGCGGAACATCCTCTTCATCCGACGACTAAAGACGAATGAAGGTACCTTTAAGTGACGTAATCAAGATGGCGTCCCTTAGATTGGCTGATTGGAACAGCTAATAGAATGTGAGCTCAATCCTATTGGCTGATTGGATCAGCCAATAGGATTGAACTTCAATCCTATTGGCTGATTGCATCAGCCAATAGGATTTTTTCTACCTTAATTCCGATTGGGTGATAGAATTCTATCAGCCAATTGGAATCTAAGGGACGCTATCTTGGATGACGTCCCTTAAAGGTACCTTCATTCGTCTTTAGTCGTCGGATGAAGAGGATGCTCCGCGTTGGATGTCTTGAAGATGGAGCCGGTCCGCGTCGGATGGATGAAGATAGAAGATGCCGTCTGGATGAAGACTTCTGCCCGTCTGGAGGACCACTTCACCCGGCTTGGATGAAGACTTCTCCCGGCTTTGTTGAGGACTTCGGCCCGGTTGGATGAAGACTTCTGCCGCTTCCTTGAGGATGGATGTCAGAGCTTCAGGGTTTTTTTAAGGGTGTATTGGGTGGATTTTATTTTTAGTTAGGGACTTTGGGCCGCAAAAGAGCTAACTGCCCTTTTAAGGGCAATGCCCATCCAAATGCCCTTTTCAGGGCAATGGGGAGCTTAGTTTTTTTTAGATAGTATTTTATTTGGGAGGTTGGTTGTGTGGGTGGTGGGTTTTACTGTTGGGGGGGTGTTTTTTGTTATTTTTTTTACAGGTAAAAGAGCTGATTACTTTGGGGCAATGCCCCGAACAAAGGCCCTTTTAACTGCTATTGGTAGTTTAGTTTAGGCTAGGGTTTTTTTTTATTTTGGGGTGGCTTTTTTAATTTTGATAGGGCTATTAGATTAGGTGTAATTAGTTTAAATATCTGTAATTTGTTTATTATTTTCTGTAATTTAGTGGGGGGGGGGTTGTACTTTAGCTAATTTACGCCTAGATTTAGAGTTCTGCGTTAGCCTTCAAAAGCAGCGTTAAGGGGTCCTAACGCTGCTTTTGGCTGCCCGCTGGTATTTAGAGTCGGACAGGAAAGGGTCTACCGCTCACTTTCAAGCCACGACTTTTCCATACCGCAGATCCCCTTACGCCAATTGCGTATCCTATCTTTTCAATGGGATCTTCCTAACGCTGGTATTTAGAGTCTTGGCTGAAGTGAGCGGTAGACCCTCTACCGACAAGACTCCTAACGCCCATGGAAAGGCTGTAGTTAAGAGCTTTATGGGCTAACGCCGGTATATAAAGCTCTTAACTACAGTGCTCTAAAGTACACTAACACCCATAAACTACCTATCTACCCCTAAACCGAGGTCCCCCCACATCTCCGCCACTATAATAAATATTTTTAACCCCTGATCTGCCGACCGCACATCGCCGCCACCTACAGTATCTCTATGAACCCCTAATCTGCTGTCCCTAACATCGCCTACACCTACATAATATTTCTTAACCCCTAATCTGCCCCCCCCCCCAACGTCGCCGCCACCTAACTTCAAGTATTTACCCCTAATCTGCCGACCGGACCTCGCCGCTACTATAATAAATGTATTAACACCTAAAGCTAAGTCTAACCCTAACCCTAACACCCCCCTAAATTAAATATAATTTTAATCTAACTAAATAAATTAACTAAAGTATTCCTATTCAAAACTAAATACTTACCTGTAAAATAAACCCTAATATAGCTACAATATAACGAATAATTATATTGTAGCTATTTTAGGATTTATATTTATTTTACAGGCAACTTTGTATTTATTTTAACTAGGTACAATAGCTATTAAATAGTTAATAACTATTTAATAGCTAACTAGTTAAAATAATTACAAAATTACCTGTAAAATAAATCCTAGCCTAAGTTACAATTAAACCTAACACTACACTATCATTAAATTAATTAAATAAATTAGCTGCTTTTTTGCGTTGTTTGGAAGCAGTGGTCTTTACCAACAAAACTCTAAATCTAGGCGTTAATTTTTATTTAAGTAATTGTATTTAATTTAGTTAATTTATTTAATTGTAGTGTAGTGTTAGGTGTTATTGTAACTTAGGTTAGGTTTTATTTTACAGGTACTTTTGTATTTATTTTAGCTAGGTAGTTATTAAATAGTTAATAACTATTTAATAACTATTCTACCTAGTTAAAATAAATACAAAATTGCCTGTAAAATATAAATAAACCCTAAGCTAGTTACAATGTTACTATTAGTTATATTGTAGCTATTTTAGGGTTTATTTTATAGGTAAGAATTTAGTTTTAAATAGGAATAATTTTGTTAATTATAGTAATTTTATTTAGATTTATTTAAATTATATTTAAGTTAGGGGGTGTTAGGGTTAGACTTAGGTTTAGGGGTTAATACATTTAGTATAGTGGCGGCGACGTTGGGGGAGGCAGATTAGGGGTTAATAAATGTAGGTAGGTGGTGGCGATGTTAGGGATGGCAGATTAGGGGTTAATAATATTTAGCTAATGTTTGTGAGGCGGGAGTGCGGTGGTTTAGGGGTTAATATGTTTATTATAGTGACGGCGACATTGGGGGCGGCATATTAGAGCTTACTAAGTGTAGGTAGGTTGCAGCGACATTGGGGGCGGCAGATTAGGGGTTAATAAATATAATGTAGGTGTCGGCGATGTTGGGGGCAGAAGATTAGAGGTTCATAAATATAATGTAGGTGGCGGCGGTGTCTGGAGCGGCAGATTAGGGGTTAATAATTTTATTTTAGTATTTGCGATGCGGGAGGGCCTCGGTTTAGGGGTTATTAGGTAGTTTATAGGTGTTAGTGTACTTTTTAGCACTTTAGTTATGAGTTTTATGCTACGGCGTTGTAGTGTAAAACTCTTAACTACTGACTTTTAAATGCGTAAGGACTCTTGACGGGGTAGGGTGTAACACTCACTTTTTGGCCTCCCAGGACAGACTCGTAATACCAGCGCTATGGAAGTCCCATAGAAAAAAGACTTTACGAAGTTTACGTAAGTCATTTTGCGGTAAAGCCAAAGAAGTGTGCGGTGACCCTAAACCTGCAAGACTCGTAATACCAGCGGGCATAAAAAAGCAGCGTTAGGACCTCTTAACGCTGCTTTTTTACATTAGCGCACAACTCGTAATCTAGACGATAGTTTAAAGTTCTGTAATAATGTTATCCATTTGCAAGAGCACTTGATGGCAGCACTATTTCCTGCCAAGTAGTGCTCCACAGAGGCGTAACTAGAAACCACAGGGCACAGGTGCAAGAATCTAAGAAGCCCCCCCCCCCCAAAAAAAAGAAGTGAATTTGATACATATCTTTTTCCTTTTTTTTTAACATTTAACACAGAAAAAAATGTGAATCAGATTACATGTCTGCAAAAGGAGGTACCCTGTGCCCACAGTCTGTGAGGTGGTCTGACCCCCTATTACTGTATATAGTGACACTGTTTAACCCCCAGTACTGTATATAGTGAGTCAGTGACACAGTCTGTAATCTGCCGGTGAGATGGCTGGCCTGACCCTACCCGCCCTAGTACTTTATAAAGTGACCACAGTAGTCTGTGACATAGTCCAGCCCCCCGTACTTTATATAGTGGTACTGTATAGTGACACTGTTTACCCCCTCCCCCCATGCTGTAGTAACAAGGTCTGTAATTTGCTGTTTCCACAAACATACACACACACATATACATGCATAAATACACACACAGTCACATACACACACACATACATACATAAATACACACACAGTCACATACACACACACACACATACATACATAAATACACACACAGTCACATACACACACACACACATATACATGCATAAATACACACACAGTCACATACATGCATAAATACACACACAGTCACATACATGCATAAATACACACACACACATACATGCATAAATACACACACAGTCACATACATGCATAAATACACACACAGTCACATACATGCATAAATACACACACAGTCACATACACACACACACATGCATAAATACACACACAGTCACATACATAAATACACACACACACATACATGCATAAATACACACACAGTCACATACACACACACACACATACATACATAAATACACACACAGTCACATACACACACACACACACATATACATGCATAAATACACACACAGTCACATACATACATACATACATACACACACATACATGCATAAATACACACACAGTCACATACACACACACACACATATACATGCATAAATACACACACAGTCACATACATACATACACACACACATACATGCATAAATACACACACAGTGACATACACACACACATACATGCATAAATACACACACAGTCACATACATAAATACACACAAACACATACATGCATAAATACACACACAGTCACATACATACAAACACACACACACACACATAAACACCAATGGGTAAAACATAAATACTAACCCCTGTAGTCAAAGACACTAGTGAAGCATCATGTCACACTCACATGATATCAGTGCAGGCAGTGGCAGGTCAGCGTTTTTCAATAAAAAAAATTGCGACCTCTGCACCCCCTGTAGTTTTGCCCCTGGTGCTCCAGACAGCTACCTAGGTATCTCTTTAACAAAGAATACACTGGAAGCAAATTTGATAATAGAAGTAAATTGGAAACTTTTATAAAATTGTATGCTCTGTCTGAATCACAAAATATGTTTTTGCGGTTCCATACCCCTTTAATAATACATTTTCTGGGTGATTTTTAAATGCTCAAATTCCACAGCTAAAAGGACTTGATAAACCCAGGATGGCACTTTTACAATGATAAGTGCACCAAAAAGTTTTCAAATATAGCTTTGTTTTTTCACATAATCAAAACTCACTGAAGTTATCCACTGCCAGATTGGATGGTGAAAGGAAGTGATGTCACCACATACAAACCGTACCTGACCAATGAAGTGAAGTTAATAAAAAAAGATAATAAGCACTTTTACGCTAATAAAAATTAGCCAAACCCACAAAAGTGCCAGTAAACCCACAAAATAATGTTATATAATTCTGCACATAGTGCAGAATTATATAATATCAGCTTAGCGCAAACTTTGTACCTTAAAAGAGCAAACTTTGTACCTTTAAAGATTAAAGTGAAAAAATGCTACGAAATTTACTTTCACAGTACGCCGCTCCTGGCTCTACTACTCTATCTGCGTTTGGCGTTAGCCGTCAAAATGCGAGCTCAATCTGATTGGCTGATTGGCCAATCAGAATTTTCCTACCTTAATTCTGATTGGCTGATAGAATCCTATCAGCCAATCGGAATTCGAGGGACGCCATCTTGGATGACGTCCCTTAAAGGAACCGTCATTCATCGGGAAATCGTTGGTGAAGATGGATGTTCCACGTCGGCGGGATGAACATGGATCCGGAAGAAAGAAGATTGAAGATGCCGCTTGATAGAAGACTTCAGCCGGATCATGGACCTCTTCAGCTCCAGCTTGGATGAAGACTTCAGTCGGATCATGGACCTCTTCAGCCCCCTGCTTGGGCTTGGATGAAGACTTCGGAAGCTCCTCAGGAGCGATCGGTGAACCCGGTGTGGTGAAGACAAGGTAGGGAGATCTTCAGGGGCTTAGTGTTAGGTTTATTTAAGGGGGGTTTGGGTTAGATTAGGGGTATGTGGGTGGTGGGTTGTAATGTTGGGGGGGGGTATTGTATGGGTTTTTTTTACAGGCAAAAGAGCTGAATTCTTTGGGGCATGCCATGCAAAAGGCCCTTTTCAGGGCTGGTAAGGTAAAAGAGCTTTTCTATTTTAAGTTTAGAATAGGGTAGGGCATTTTTTTATTTTGTTATTTTATTAGGGGGCTTAGAGTAGGTGTAATTAGTTTAAAATTGTTGTAATATTTTTCTAATGTTTGTAAATATTTTTTTATTTTTTGTAACTTAGTTCTTTTTTATTTTTTGTACTTTAGTTAGTTTATTTAATTGTATTTATTTGTAGGTATTGTATTTAATTAATTTATTGATAGTGTAGTGTTAGGTTTAATTGTAGATACTTGTAGGTATTTTATTTAATTTATTTATTGATAGTGTAGTGTTAGGTTTAATTGTAACTTAGGTTAGGATTTATTTTACAGGTAATTTTGTAATTATTTTAACTAGGTAGCTATTAAATAGTTATGAACTATTTAATAGCTATTGTACCTGGTTAAAATAAATACAAAGTTGCCTGTAAAATAAATATGAATCCTAAAATAGCTACAATATAATTATAATTTATATTGTAGATATATTAGGGTTTATTTTACAGGTAAGTATTTAGCTTTAAATAGGATTAATTTATTTAATAAGAGTTAATTTATTTTGTTAGATTTAAATTATATTTAACTTAGGGGGGTGTTAGGGTTAAGGTTAGACTTAGCTTTAGGGGTTAATACATTTATTAGAGTAGCGGTGAGGTCCGGTCGGCAGATTAGGGGTTAATAATTTTAGGTAGCTGGCGGCGAAGTTGTGGGGGGCAGATTAGGGGTTAATAAATATAATATAGGGGTCGGTGGTATTAGGGGCAGAAGATTAGGGGTACATAGGTATAATGTAGGTTGCGGCGGTTTACGGAGCGGCAGATTAGGGGTTAATAATAATATGCAGGGGTCAGCGATAGCGGGGGCGGCAGATTAGGGGTTAATAAGTGTAAGGTTAGGGGTGTTTAGACTCGGGGTACATGTTAGAGTGTTAGGTGCAGACATAGGAAGTGTTTCCCCATAGGAAACAATGGGGCTGCGTTAGGAGCTGAACGCTGCTTTTTTGCAGGTGTTTGGTTTTTTTTTCAGCTCAAACTGCCCCATTGTTTCCTATGGGGGAATCGTGCACGAGCACGTTTTTGAAGCTGGCTGCGTCCGTAAGCACCGCTGGTATTGAGAGTTGCAGTGGCGGTAAATTATGCTCTACGCTCCTTTTTTGGAGCCTAACGCAGTCATTCTGTGAACTCTAAATACTAGCGGTATTTAAAAGGTGCGGGAGAAAAAAAACATGCGTTAGCTACGCGGGTCGTTACCGACAAAACTCTAAATCTAGGCGAAAATGTAATATGAGCAATAATAGCACACCCTGAGAAATTAATTCACAGTATAGAGCAGGCTAAAAAAATGTCAGCTGGTTAAAGGGACAGTCTAGTCCAAAAAAACCTTTCATGATTCAGATAGGGCATGTAATTTTAAATAATTTTCCAATTTACTTTTATCACCAATTTTTCTTTGTTCTCTTGGTATTCTTAGTTGAAAGCTTAACTTAGGAGGTTCATATGCTAATTTCTTAGACCTTGAAGGCCGCCTCTTAAGAATGCATTTTAACAGGTTTTTCACCACTAGAGGGTGTTAGTTCATGTTTTTCATATAGATAACACTGTGCTCATGCTCGTGAAGTTATCTGGGAGCCATCACTGATTGGCTAAACTGCAAGTCTGTCAAAAGAACAAATAAAGGGACAGTCTGCAGAGGCTTAGATACAAGATAATCACAGAGGTAAAAAATATATAAATATAACTGTGTTGGTTATGCAAAACTAGGCAATGGGTAAACAAGGGATTATCTATCTTTTAAAACAATAACAATTCTGGTGTAGACTGTCCCTTTAACCTTTTTTATCGCAGGGTTACACTAAGAATAATGCACACTGCACTATCGATTTTGCTGCACTTATCTATCCCTCTGTGATTATTAATGTTCCTTTATCCAAATTTCTGCTGGTGGTTTGTTTATATAACATTGTGGAACTCATTAACAAAGGAGGTAGTGAATGTCAATAACTTAGATACATTTAAAATTGGTTTGGATACATTTCTGGCTATAAACAGAATTCATAGATATGATTGCTTGTGTTAAATCGGTCACCTTTTAATGGGATTAATTTAAGCTCAACTGTATATTAGATTTGTATAGGTTGAACTCGATGGACTTTGGTATTTTTTCAACCTCATTTAAGATGTAACAATGTTATTATGTTACTGTAAATTATGAACTCAAAGACCCCTGCTTGTCCTTGCTTTAATATTTAAATTTCATATCATTTAAAAAAAGCAAAACATCTGCTGAACTTGTAATAGGTTAAACAATGCAGCAGAGCCAAGTGTATGGTTATAATAGCCAGTCACGAGGTGAAGCTTGCAGTCAGCAGAGACTGGAAATCTGACCAGGCTTGTGTGATTGTCTGATTGACTTGAAGCACATCAGCTTTTACGATGCTCATGATATTCCTGTATTGGGGTGGGCTGACTGTATTTTCATTTTCTACACTATGTTAACGTTGCTTGTATGTATATAGCTTATCATGAAGCAACAAAATGATTTGCTAAAGGTAAGGGTTTAAATAAGATAGATGCCTTTGGCTTGATAAAGTAAGTAAAAGTCAGTGCATGTTTATTCCTATGTACAATAATTCATCCAAATTGCCATAGTTAATTTTGTTGTTAGCTTATTTCATGTGTGGTTATTGTGTAAATATTTATTAAAGAAAGCAATTGCACTGAATTCTAACAGTCAATGTGGCTAAAATGTATATGCAGCCATTTAGAGGGTTGCACCTCAGGTTTGTTTTTATCCAATCACGTATAAGCACAGGTGTATAAGTAGGTATAGGTGATTGTGAACCACAGCTACGATTACGGCCACAAGGGCTGAAACGCGTAAGCAACGGTTCATGGGGTGCAACTCTTTTGGCACAGATTGTCACACATCTATTGCTTTGTTAAAGGATCCAATTGCCTGAATAAAGTGAAGCTTTTAAGTGCATACGAAGTCTCCGGTGCTGCTTATTACCTCTAATCCAGTTGATCTGGTTTGTAAGGTTTCTTTTTGGTGTAAACAAAAGTAATTACAGTTCTCTCTAGCCTGAAAGGAGAAAACTGTTCCTAAGGAATTTTCTTTTGCACACTGTATAGTTCTTCCTTAAAGGGACATTAAACACGAAATAAATGCTAGATAGAATGATGCATGCAAAGAAAAGATTAGTCTGAAAAGAACATGTAGATGTATTTTTTAAAGTTTCTTAGCTGTTTAAATATTTGCAAAATAAGTGTAAAGTCTATAAAACAATAGGAGCTGCCATGTTGTAACTTAGGTTACCTTCTCTGTTGTGACCAATTAGGGACAGTTATAAAGAGGTTACTATAGTGTGCAGCCAATGGCTGTGTGGAATATATAATAGTGTTCTGCACTTCCATTTCAAACAGGAACTGAAAAGCTCCCAATTTCACAATGGAATTTCAGGAAAATTGGACAAAATAAAAATTGAAAGTATATTGAAGACTTTTTTTATCTATCATTTTATTTTACCATCTTAAAATGTTTAATGTCCCTTTGAAGGGATGGGACATGCAATTTTAAGAGACTTTTCAGTTTAATTCTATCATCAAATGTAATTTGTTCTCTTTAGTATCCTTTGTTATAAAGCATACAGAGGGCTTGTTTCCATTGAATCGTTAAAAATAGAGCCATAAGCTACTGAAGTTGCCAACAGCTAAAAGTAGTTTACGGTTTCATTTTAGCTAGGTTTCCATTGCAACATTTTGCGCAGTGCGTGCAGTCGGCCTTTCCGTGTATGTGTAGGTTAAAGGGACAGTCAACACCAGAATTTTTGTTGTTTAAAAAGATAGATAATCCCTTTATTACCCATTCCCCAGTTTTGGATAACCAACACAGTTATATTAATACATTTTACCTCTGTGATTACCTTGTATCTAAGCCTCTTCTGACCGCCCCTGATCACATGACGTATTTATTATCTATTGACTTTCATTTTAGCCAATTAGTGCAGTGTCTGCCACAAACCACGCGCGTGATCACAATGTCATCTATATGGCTCACATGAACTAGTTCTCCCCTGTTGTGAAAAGCAAATAAAAAAGCATGTGATAAGAGGCTGCCTTCAAGGGCTTAGAAATTATCATATGAGCCTTCCTAGGTTTAGCTTTCAACTAAGAATACCAAGAGAACAAAGCAAAATTGGTGATAAAAGTAAATTGGAAAGTTGTTTAAAATGACATGCCCTATTTGAAACATGACAGTTTTTTTTGGACTTGACTGTCCCTTTAACTCTGTGTTAATGCTTCCCTCCAATGTCTAATTTCTCAAGGATCGCACCTTAACAAGTTCATTGCTATGGTAACCCAACCTAATACTATAAAAGTTAGGTTTAACGCCTGCGCGCCGTACCTGTGATTGCCTCTAGAGAGAAAAACACAGAAGTTATGTAGTTCACAAAGCAAGATATGCAAAAATGTTTTATTTAAAGGGACACTGAACCCAAATTTTTTCATTCATGATTCAGATAGAGCATGCAATTTTAAGCAACTTACTAATTTACTCCTATTATCACATTTTCTTCATTCTCTTGGTATCTTTATTTGAAATGCAAGAATGTAAGTTTAGATGCCGGCCCATTTTTGGTGAACAACCTGGGTTGTTCTTGCTGATTGGTGGATAAATTCATCCACCAATAAAAAAGTGCTGTCGACAGTCCTGAACCAACAAAAACGTTTAGATGCCTTCTTTTTCAAATAAAGATAGCAAGAGAATGAAGAAAAATTGATAATAGGAGTAAATTAATTGCAAGCTCTATCTGAATCACAAAAGAGAAAATGTGGGTTCAGTGTCCCTTTAAGGAAAAATATTTATATTACATATAATAATAAATGTATAAAGTGAAAACTTTAATATCTCAATGGGAACTAGGCCTCAAGAAATTATTTTATTCTCTTTTGCGCCTTTTTCAATATGCTGTAATGTTTGAAACCTTATCAACAGCTTCCAACAGTGTTTTGCCTGTTTTCGCATTCAATGAAAACCAGGTGTGATTTTGAGCTTTTCGGCTTCTATTAATGATGGAAAACGCACCATCGGAAACTGTTGATTAGTGAAATGGCTTTCAACAGCAGTTTTGTCGTTTTGTGACTTCTCAGAAACCCATTTGCTGCTCAATGGAAAAGAGCCCAAAGTAATCTTAGGAGCAGCATTATAACTGGAAGCTAGCTAATGGTTGGTGGCTACACACATATGCCTCTTGTCATTACTCATCCGATATGCTCAGCTAGCTCTCAGTAGTGCATTGCTGCTCTGGGTAGGACTTAAAGGGACATTCAACACCAGAATTCTTGTTGTTTTAAAAGATAGATAATACCTTAATTACCAATTCCCCAGTTTTGCATAACAAACACAGTTATAATTATACACATTTTACCTCTGTAATTACCTTGTATCTAAGCCTCAGCAGACTGCCCCCTTATTTCAGTTCTTTTGACAGACTTACAGTTTAGCCAATCAGAGCTGTCTCCATGGTAAATTCACGTGCATGAGCTCAATGTTATCTATATGAAACACAGGAACTAATGCCCTCTAGTGGTGAAAAACTATCAAAATGCATTTAGATTAGAGGCGGCCTTCAAGGTCTAAGAAATTAGCATATGAACCTTTCTAGGTTTAGCTTTCAACTAAGAATACCAAGTGAACAAAGCAAAATTGGTGATAAAAATAAATTGGAAAGTTGTTTAAAATGACATGCCCTATTTGAAACATGAAAGTTTTTTTTAACTTGACTGTCCCTTTAAACTATTTGTTTAAGCAATAAGAAAATGACCTAAAAGAGCATTTTTATTTTGACATTTATCTATCTTTTGGTCTCTCTGTCTGTCTGTTCATCTATCTAGCTTTAAAGTTTTGACTTCTAAAATACAGTAGTAATCAATCTAGAAAGAGAATCATTATACCATGCTCCTTACACGGAGAGTCAGATTTGCTTAGATACATTTGCTTTGCATGATCAGACAGTATAGAAATGGTGACATCTAGTGGAAAGAAGAAAACATTACATACCTCTTCCATATATCCAGGATCTGATGAACGAAAGCGCCAGGAGGCGACAAGATATTCAAAAGGGATCCATTGCGATTTTGAGAAAGCCGGTGAAATATTCCAAAGGGCTGAAACAACTGTATAAAAGCAGCATCGCTGAGGGGTAATTTTAGCAAACATTTTAGTGGGTGCCAATGCTTCTCTGATATGGGAGATATATTCAAAGCAGCATCGAAGATGTAATGTAAATGATCCTTTTGCACAGAACTGTATGACAATACAATTAACAATAGTGAATAAGACATATAAATAATAATACACCTATAGGAGTAGGGGGTTGTTGGTATATGATATATGTATATCCATTGTTTAAAGGGCCATAATACCCAAATGTCGAAACACTTGAAAGTGATGCAGCATAGCTGTAAAAAGCTGACTAGAAAATATCTCCTGAACATCTCTATGTAAAAAAGAAAGATATTTTACCTCAAAAGTTCCTCAGTAGCCACCTCCCATTGTAAAGGATTTCTAAGCAGCATTTTAGTGTGTCTGTCCTGGGACAGCTGAAAGGATGAGCCTTGTGAACTCTCATATTATTTCACCAATCAGGTAAAGGAAGCTTACTATGAAATCTCATGAGAGTTAAGTCAAATCTCATGAGATCACAGTAAGAGTTCATGACCTCAGCACTGCTGATGCTGATTGGCTGCTGTTCATTTCTTCATTTTTTTTTATTTTTACCTGCAGCTGGGAGCAGGTGAAGTATAACTTTTTACACAGAACTTACTCTGCTGAGCTGAGGAAATTGTGAGGTAAAATATCTTCCTTTTTTACATAGAGATGCTCAGGTGATATTTTCCTGTCAGCTTTTTACAGTTATACTGCATCAGTTTCAAGTTATTTAGCATATGAGTATTATGTCCCTTTAATGTAGTATATATATTGTATAGTATAGTGTTAGAATATGTATGTAAATTGTAAATGTGATAATACTAATCTTCTGTTGTGCCCTTAGGCATGTATTTTTACTTATTTTAATACTGTTATTGTGCGTTCTCAATATTCATATTTACATTATATTGAGAAGCGCATTCTAGAATCCAGTATTCATATTTCACAATATTGCAATCGCGATTTAGATTTCCGCGCTTGTAATATTCATATTTCATAATATTGCAATTGCACATGTTCTATGTTAATCTATAGAGATATATTAATATAGAATACGTTTGCTACAGTGTGATCGTTATAAGATACACTTAGGCTCAGTTAGAACCTAAAGGGACCATGTACACTAATTTTCATATAACTGCATGTAATAGAAACTAGTATAAAGAAGAATATGCACAGATAAGGATATACAAATCCCGTATAAAACCTTTTAAAAACTTACTTAGAAGCTACCACTTTAGCACTGCTGATGAGGTTAGGCTGGGACACCCAGTGAAATGGGCTGGGAACACAAAAAGGGCAGACACTCCCCTACCCTGAATATGAAAAGACAGATTACACAAACAATAGCAGCAGGAATCAGTAGACCTGGGTCTACATCTGATACTTTGGGACTTTGGCAGGAGTCTGAAAATCAGCACAATGTTATTAAAAAATAAGCAATATTATACATTGCTACAAAAACACTCCCAGATGGGCTATATAAATGCACAAAACATTTATGCAAAGAAATATCTAGTGTACAATGTCCCTTTAAACATTTTTCTTTCATGATTCGATTCACATAGAACATATCATTTTAAACAATTTTCTATTTTACTTATATTATCAAATTTGCTTCATTCCCTTTTAATCCTTTGTTGAAGAAGCAGCAATGCACTACTAAAAGATAGCTGAACACTTTGGGTGACACAATTACAAAAACAGAAGATAGCTCCCAGTTGTTCAACTCCAGAGCCTACCTAGGTATGATTTTCAACAAGGGATACCAAGAGAAAAAGCTAATTAGATAGAAGTAAATTGGAAAATTCTTTATAATTATATGCTCTATCTTAATCATAAAAAGTTTAATTTTGACTATACTCTCCCTTTAAAGGGACATTATACTTAAAACGTTATTAGTAGTAAATACAGAGTTTAGTTACTCACACAATCAGCCCATCCATTTTCCTTCATGGCAGGTGTATAATTCCTGCAACAATGCTTTTATAAAGCTGACATTAATACACAATAAAAATGTGCTTTATGATCCTCTCATTTGTCCTGTGAGCAAGGCACAGGCCCTGATATTCAAAGATTCTCCAGCTTGGAGAGAAATTGTAGTTTAGACTTCACAAAGGCTGAATTTTGAAAATAAAAATGGCAGAACTCTCCAGCACAGCGAGATCTCATTTATGCATGTGAAGCAGAGACAAGCCCAGTGCACTTCATTGTATGAGAGTTTTGTTACACTTACACAGTGAGGCATATTTAACAAATGTCTGTCGGACCTGATCCGACACTGCTGATCAGGTCCGACAGACACCGCTGAATGCGGAGAGCAATACGCTCTCCGTATTCAGCATTGCACCAGCAGCTCACAAGAGCTGCTGGTGCAACTCCGCCCCCTGCAGACTCGCGGCCAATCGGCCACCAGCAGGGGGTGTCAATCAACCCGATCGTACTCGATCTGGTTGAATTCCGGCGATTCCTGTCCGCCTGCTCAGAGCAAGCGGACAGGGTTATAGAGCAGCGGTCTTTGTGACAGCTGCTTCATAACTGCTGTTTCTGGCGAGACTGCAGGCTCGCCAGAAACATTCGGAGCTTCATAGATAGGCCCCATTGTATGTTATATTACTATACATTTCAGATTGGGTCATTTAAAGGGATAGGAAAGTCAAAATTAAACTTGCATGGTTCAAATAGAGCATGTAATGTTAAGACACTTTTAAATTCACTTCTTTTTTCAAAAGCGCTTCGTTCTCTTAGTATCCCTTGTTAAAAATGAATACGCACATATCATACACTAGTGAAAGCTGCTGCTAATTGGTGCCTGCACTCATTTGCCTCTTGTGATTGGCTAAATAGATATTTTCAGCTTCCTGTCAGTAGTGCAATGCTGTCCCTTCAACAATGGATAACAAGAGAATGAAGTACATTTGATAATAGAAGTAAATTGGAAAGTTGTTTAAAATTGCATGTTCTATCAGAATCATAAAATAAAATTTTGGGGGTTACTATCCCTTTAAGTATTAGTGCATTTAAGCTTTGCACTTTCTCATTTGTATTTTAATACATTTCAGTTTTGAACTAGCAGTGCTTTTACACATTCTGATTATGCTTTGAAAGTTTCTGTGTTACTTATAGCTTAGGATCATACTCTCAGGGTTTCTGGCATTCTCTCACAGTCTTGTGAAATTCTCTTAGCATTTTAAACAAGCTGGTCTCAATGATTTGTATCGCCAGCTCAGCTGCAAGCAGGTGAAGTTTGCTCAAAATTCCCAATAAATTTATTTTAACTAACAGAAAAGTAATAGATACTAAAATATAGACAAATTTAAGTTAAAACATTTCAGTTTAATTTGGAATTGATGCAAATGGAGCCATGGGGGCAGATTTATCAATATTTGTCCGACATGATATGCTGTAGCGTATCATGTCCAACAGACATCGCTGAATGGCGACAGCATACGCTGTCAGCATTTAACATTGCACAAGCAATTCTGGTGAACTGCTTGTGCAATGCCGCCTCCTGCAGATTCACGGCCAATCGCATAGAATCGGGCAGATTGATGTCTACAGCCTCAGAGGCAGACCGCTGCTTCATAACTGCTTTTTCCGGCAAGCCTGAAGGCTCGTGCGGAAACAGGGGCATCAGGGGTTCTCCGGTTACCTTATCTCTCCCATGTGAATTTGTTTATCCCAGAGAGCTTCATTTTTAAGATTTTGAAAATCAGGGCCTCAAGAGATTCTGGACAGGATTTGTTGCCACATTGGTACTCAAAACTTTTCTCTGCTTTACCTTTTGTTGTTTTTACAAACAAATCCTGGATGTTTCTGTGCCAAATAAAGGTAACTTTTCTTCTGTGTGGGTTGTCCCTATGAGCCATTTATTAAGGGGTAGAGCCCCAGGAATCAGTTGTACACATTCGAGTTTATATGGGGTCTATTTATGAAGCAGCGGATGCTGCTTCCGATCCTCTCCGCTTCAGTTCCGGCTAAAGCAGAAGTTAAGAAGCAGCGGTCCTAAGACCGCTGCTCCTTAACTCGTCCACCACCTCTGAGGTGGCGGACAGCAATCCGCCCAATCGAATACAATCGGGCTGATTGACACCCCCTGCTAGCGGCTGACTGGTCGCGAATCTGCAGGGGGCGATATTGCACCAGCAGTTCACAAGAACTGCTGGTGCAATGATAAATGCCGACAGCGTATGCTGTCGGCATTTATCGATGTGCGGCGGACATGATCCGCTACATCAGATCATGTCCGTCCGCACATTAAGAAATGGACCCCTATGAGTTAAATATGTGTATATATGTATAAACAATATATGTATGTCCCTTTTAGTTTAAATATATACAGTAGGGCCCCACTTACAGGGCTAGATTACGAGTGGAGCAATATTTATCGCTCCCGCTTGCACGTCAACGCTGCTAGTAAACCTTTTGCACGCGTCAGGTAGCGTATGTATTACAAGTTAAAAGTAAAAAGTTTTCACACAACAGCTAACCTGATGCGTACAAAAAGCCGAACATGGAATATTTCGACCACGTTAACGTAATTTCCCATAGGCTTCAATGGAGGGCACAATTGAATTTAACGTGCATTGGGATACAGCGACTTCAGAGCTCTAGTTAACTGTTACACTCGACAAAAAAGTTGCACAAACACATTAAAATTATATTTAAAAGTACACTCATAATAACACTAATACAAATTATTTTAAAAAGAAATTGCAATAAAAAGTTATAAGGGCTCAAATATAAGAGATTTCAGATGTTAGGGAAATAAAGGCAAGCAAAGGGCTTTACCATAGAGATACATACATATACGTGTCTAAATATGTCTGTGTATATATATATATATATGTATATATGTGTGTACATGTGTTTTTATGTATTAATATGTGCATTTTAATAACATGTTTGTGTATTTAATGTAAATATTACACATTCCAATGTTCTTCACATAGAGGAATGTATTATAAGTATTTTAAATAGATATTGCTATCTATATCTGTATATATCTATACCTATATATAATGTTTTATATTTATATACCCATCTAGATTGTAAGTTCCCACGGGAATAGGGCCCTCAATTCCCCCTGTATTTGTCTGTAAAATTTTGTGTCTTATCGTATTGTTTCTCCACTGTACTGTTATCCTTGTACCCATGGGCAGCGCTGCGGAATCTGTCGGCGCTTTATAAATAAAGAATAATAATAATAATAATAGGTATGCACAAAACATGGAAATGGGCTGCACTTGTGAGAAAACATTTTACTTTCAACTTTTAATACCCGTGCTACCCGACGTGGGCAAAAAGCTTACATCTAGCGCAGTTAACGTTCAAGCTGGAGCAATAAATAGCACTCCACTTGTATTCTAGCCCACAGTCTCATATACATATAAACAGTGAAATTTTGCACATGCTCAGTAGTAGGTGGTGCCTCAGAAAGTATGCATATTAAAAGACTGTGCATAATTTCATAATGGAAGTAAATTGTAATTAGAGTAAATTGATTGAATTAAACTACATGCTCAGAAGTTGATATTATTGTATTTCAATACTCTTGTATCTACCACATTGTGTTATAGCATTTGCTGTTTTGTACTGTACAATATACAACTTCAATAAATATATATATATTAAACGTTTACTTTTTATTTTAGTGTCCCACATTCATGGTCACCCAGACACCCCCCACAGCCCATCAGAGATCCCATCTACAGTATGTATGTGACCCCTCTCCTCGGGACGCAGCCCCCAACCATAACATTTTGATGGGCCCCCTTCCCACAAAAGTTTTAACCTCCAACATCTCAGAAAGCCTCTTGAAAATGTTGGAAGGTTTGCTATTATAATGTATTTTCTTTATTTGACCCTTCACTGTATCTTATTTGTTTTCTTGTTGGAGACATGGATGAAGCAGGGGATTCTGTTGCTGTTGGTGCTGTCTGAGGTTGCAATGGTTCTACTTGTGCAAAGAAGGAAAGAAAGGTGTCTAGTAGATTGCCATCTCTTTAACTTAGAATTTGTTTCTATCATGCAAGACCTTTATAAGCAGGGCTGGGTCTAGGTATTCCACGGCATTCAGCCTCAGGAAGGCATCAGTACTAATTAAAAAAGACAAACTGTGTTCCCTGCATGTTGGGAAAGGAAAGAAGAAAGAGGAGGTTCTGTATCTCATTATGGAGGAGGGTAAAAAGGACTACTCCCTGCCGCCGTCCCAGGACTGCTTAACTGCACCACTGAACCACCTGGCTCTGCCCTCAGAACACCTGTGGCTTTACCTGCCCTTGCCCATGGAACACCTGAAACTACACCTCCGCTACCCTGTCCCCACTAATGAAACAACCACAGCTCCACACAGGAGTATTTACCGCCACAACAAGGTTTCTGGAACCACCAATGGAAGCAAGTAAGACCTCCCCTTATCTCCTTGTGTGTGCAGACTAACAGGATTTGTCCCTGGGTCTGCTTCTCCTCTTCTTTATGACAAGCGACAGTATTCACCACTTTTTATATAACTGCATGTAATCGACACTACTATAAAGAAGAATATGCACAGATACAAAATCCAGTATAAAACCTTTTTAAAAACATACTTAGAAGTTCCTCATTTAGCACTGTTGATGAGGTTAGGTGGGGACACCCACTGAAATGGGCTGAGAAAGCAGCAAAATCAGACAATCCCCCTCCTCTGTATATGGAGTTATGAATTGCCCTAGAGTTGGCAGTTGTCTTTCACAAGTTCCCTGAATTCTCAAATCAGATGACCACTACTGCTGCAATGCATATATATATATCATGGATTTTAACAATTGTAGCCTCATTCTGCATCTGTTTTATGTTCACATGGTTGTGCACTGACTGCAGGTAACATAACAGGATTAAAGGGACATTATACACTTGTTTTTTCTTTGCATAAATGTTTTGTAGATGATCTATTTATATAGCCCATAAAGTTTTTTTTTTATTTTTTAAATGGATAGTTTTGCTTATTTTTAAATAACATTGCCCTGATTTTCAGACTCCTAACCAAGCCCCAAAGTTTTAGGAGAATACCGACGTATACCTACTCCAGCTTGCTTCTGTATGTGTAAAGGGCCTTTCATATGCAAAGGAAGGGGGAGGGGTGAGTGTCTGCTATTTCCCACTTGCAGTGGGTGTCCCAGTAACCTTTTAAACAGAGCTAAACTGGAAGCTTCTAAGAAAGTTTTTAAATGTTTTATACTGGATTTTTATATCAGTATCTGTGCATATTATTCTTTATAGTAGTGTCTATTACATGCAGTTATATGAAAATTGGTGTATACTGACCCTTTAAGCATATAGGTTGAAAGTCACCAGTAAGCTCCCCTGCCATTTAAGGGACATAAATCCTGCTGGCAGAGCTCCTACAACCTCACATTTTGAGATAATCTCACAGTTTTAGATCTATCTTCTTCAGTACCTCCTACTGTTTTCTGTAACCTATTAAAGACCCTCCTACATAATTATAAATGGTCAATCACGTGCCCAGACAATCAAATCCCTATAACCCCAGATTGTTCAATCTCTGCCCAGAGAACACCCACAACTGTGCCACACAGGGTCCAGACTCTGTACTGTGTAGCCAAGGTTTTCTTCAGAATACTGCAAAACTCCCTAAACCAGCTATTGATTTGCAGCAGTTTGAAAACATTGCACAATTTTTGCACAAAACCATGAGGTTTTTAATGCCCCTTTAATATACTGTACAGAAAACAATACTAATAACAATAATAATATTAAAGATAACTGAATAGATATACTTTGGGGCCTATTTATCAAGCTGTCAACCGCAAATATGCTAGAATTCCGCAGCGTAATTGTGGAGAGCTTGATTCGCCTTATTTATCAAAGCCTACAGACCGGCAAAAGTAGAAATTTGTGACGTAACAAACGATCCGCCGGTCTCAGTCCAACACAGATCGATGCTTACGTCACTACAGATGTTCCGAATGCAAATTCGGCACTATCTGACTAGTGATGTCGTGAACCTAAAAATTTGGGTTCATGAACGGAGAACTCGAACTTCCACAAAAGTGCGCAAACTGGCGAACCGGGCGAACCGCCATAGACTTCAATAGGCAGGCGAATTTTAAAACCCACAGGGACTCTTTCTGGCCACAATAGTGATGGAAAAGTTGTTTCAAGGGGACTAACACCTGGACTGTGGCATGCCGGAGGGGGAGCCATGGCAAAACTCCCATGGAAAATTACATAGTTGATGCAGAGTCTGGTTTTAATCCATAAAGGGCATAAATCACCTAACATTCCTAAATTGTTTGGAATAACGTGCTTTAAAACATCAGGTATGATGTAGTATCGATCAGGTAGTGTAAGGGTTATGTGTAAGGGTTACGCCCGCTTCACAGTGCGCAGTGTAGGTGATATACCTGCCCTGACCATGCTTTGCAGACCAGGTATCAGTGGTCAGATGGACCCTTGCCCCAACACTGTGTGCCAGACATGCCATTATAGCAGACTTATATGGCTTTGGTGTTGCTTTTTGGTAATTAGAAGGCTGCTAAATGCCACTGCGCACCACACGTGTTTTAGGCCCAGCAGTGAAGGGGTTAATTAGGGAGCATGTAGGCAGCTTGTAGAGTTAATTTTAGCTTAAGTGTAGTGTAGTAGACGACCCAAAGTATTGATCTAGGCCCATTTTGGTATATTTCATGCCATCATTTCACCACCAAATGCGATCAAATAAAAAAAAATTGTTCACTTTTTCACAAACTTTAGGTTTCTCACAGAAATTATTTACAAACAACTTATGCAATTATGGCACAAATGGTAATATATGCTTCTCTGGGATCCCCTTTGTTCAGAAATAGCAGACTTATATGGCTTTGGCGTTGCTTTTTGGTAATTAGAAGGCTGCTAAATGCCACTGCGCACCACACGTGTTTTATGCCCAGCAGTGAAGGGGTTAATTAGGGAGCATGTAGGGAGCTTGTAGAGTTAATTTTAGCTTAAGTGTAGTGTAGTAGACAACCCAAAGTATTGATCTAGGCCCATTTTGGTATATTTCATGCCTACATTTAACCGCCAAATGCGATCAAATTTAAAAAAAAACTTAATTTTTTTCGCAATTTTAGGTTTCTCACTGAAATTATTTACAAACAGCTTGTGCAATTATGGCACAAATGGTTGTAAATGCTTCTCTGGGATCCCCTTTGTTCAGAAATAGCAGACATATATGACTTTGGCATTGCTTTCTGGTAATTAGAAGGCCGCTAAATGCTGCTGCGCATCACACGTGTATTATGGCTAGCAGTGAAGGGGTTAATTAGGTAGTTTGTAGGGAGCTTGCAGGGTTAATTTTAGCTTTAGTGCAGAGATCAGCCTCCCACCTGACACATCAGACCCCCTGATCCCTCCCAAACAGTTCCCTTCCCTCACCCACGCCACAATTGTCCCTGCCATCTTAAGTACTGGCAGAAAGTCTGCCAGTACTAAAATAAAAGGTTTTTTTTTAAAAAATTATTTTTTTAGCATATTTACATATGCTGTGGTGTAGCATCCCCCCTTAGCCCCCAACCTCCCTGATCCCCCCCCAAAAACAGCTCTCTAACCCTCCCCATCTGCCTTATTGGCGGCCATCTTGGGTACTGGCAGCTGTCTGCTATTATTTCACAGTCAAAAAAGTTTAGTTTTTTTTAAATGTACACTACTGTTACACCAGATATGAGTGGTGGCACTGGGCAAGTGGGCACAGTATACGCTGTGAGCCTGACACACACGCTGGCAGGCAGGCAACTGCAATTAGATTACACAGGGAAAAAAAAAAAAAGCAGACTGATGTTCTAGCCCTAAAAAGGGCTTTTTGGGGTGCTGTCCTTACAGCAGAGATCAGATGAGTCCTTCAGGACTGTAGTGGACACTGAATACACTAGCCTAGCTATCGATTTCCCTATTAAATCAGCAGCAGCTACACTGTCCCTCCTCTCACTAAGAATGCAGCTTCCAAATGAATCTAAAATGGATGCTGTCCAGGAGGTGGGAGGGTCTGGGAGGGAGGGTCTGCTGCTGATTGGCTGTAATGTGTATTCTGACTGTGAGATACAGGGTCAAAGTTTACTCAATGATGACGAATAGGGGGCGGATCGAACATTGCATATGTTCGCCCACCGAGGCGAACACGAACATGCTATGTTCGCCGGGAACTATTCGCCGGCGAACAATTTGCGACATCACTATATCTGACTACTTTTGCAAGTTAACAAATAACTGCCAGGTACGCTTGCCACTATTCCGGCCCAGCGTACCTGGTTTTAAATCCGCCCTGGAGGCGGCGGATGCCATAGGAATCAATGGGAGTCTGAAAGCAGAGAAAGCTTATGTTCACTGCTGCCCGATATCCCATTGACACCTAACACCTTAACATAACCCCCGAGTCTAAACACCCCTAATCTGCTGCCCCTACACCGCTGCCACCTACATTATACTTATTAACCCCTAATGTGCCGCCCCCTATACCGCCGCCACCTACATTATACTTATTAACCCCTAATCTGCCCCCCCGACACCGCCACCATCTACATAAAGTTATTAACCCCTATCCCGCCGCTCCCAGAGCCCACCGCAACTAAATATAGTTATTAACCCATAAACCGCCAGCCCCCCACATCGCCATAAACTAAATTAACCTATTAACCCCTAAACCTAACAACCCGCTAACTTTATATTAAATATTAACTCATCCCTATCTTATAATAAATTTAAACTTACCTTTAAAATTAAATTAAACTATATTAAACTAATAATTAACCTACCCTAACTATTATAATAAAATTACATTAAACTATATTAAATTAATAATTAATCTAACCTAACTTTTAAACTAAAATTACATTAAACTACAAATTAAATTAACTATATTATATATTTAAACACCTAACCCTACTCAAATAATTTAAATCTACACTAAAAAATTACAAAAAACTAACAAAAAAAGTTACAAAAAATAACAAATAAATTATCAAAGATTTAAACTAATTACACCTAATCTAAGGGCCCTATGAAAATAAAAAAGCCCCCCCCCCAAAATAAAAAAAAAACCTAACCTACAATAAACTACAAATAGCCCTTAAAAGGGCCTTTTGCGGGGCATTGCCCAAAAGAAATCAGCTCTTTTACCTTTAAAAAAAAAATACAAATACCCCCCCCAAAAGTAAAACCCACCACCCACACAACCAACCCCCCAAATAAAAACCTAACTAAAAAAACCTAAGCTCCCCATTACCCTGAAAGGGCATTTGGATGGGCATTGCCCTTAAAAGGGCATTTAGCTCTATTGCAGCCCAAACCCTAATCTAAAACTAAAATCCACCCAATAAACCCTTACAAAATCCTAACAATAACCCCTGAAGATCGACTTACAGTTTTGAAGATTCGACATCCATCCTCCAAGAAGCCGATTGAAGTCTTCATCCAAGCGGCCAAAGTCTTCCTCCAAGCCCGCAGAAGTCTTCACCCAGACGGCATCTTCTATCTTCATTCATCCGGCGCGGAGCGGCTCCATCTTCCAGACATCCGACGTGGAGCATCCTCTTCTTACGACGTCTTCTTCCCGAATGAAGGTTCCTTTAAATGACATCATCCAAGATGTCGTCCCTTAGATTCTGATTGGCTGATAGAATACTATCAGCCAATCGGAATTTAGGTTGAAAAAATCCTATTGGCTGCTGCAATCAGCCAATAGGATTGAAATTCAATCCTATTGGCTGATCTAATCAGCCAATAGGATTGAGCTCACATTCTATTGGCTGTTCCAATCAGGCAATAGAATGCGAGCTCAATCCTATTGGCTGATTGCAACAGCCAATAGGATTTTTTCAACCTTAATTCCGATTGGCTGATAGAATTCTATCAGCCAATCGGAATCTAAGGCACGTTATCTTGGATGAGGTCATTCAAAGGAACCTTCATTCGGGAAGAAGACGTCGTAAGAAGAGGATGCGCTATGTCGGATGTCTGGAAGATGGAGCTGCTCTTCGCCGGATGGATGAAGATAGAATATGCTGTCTGGGTAAAGACTTCTGCGGGCTTGGAGGAAGACTTCGGCCGCTTGGATGAAGACTTCTGCTGGCTTCTTGGAGGATGGATGTTGGATCTTCAAAACTGTAAGTCAATCTTCAGGGGTTAGTGTTAGGATTTTTTAAGGGTTTATTGGGTGGGTTTTAGTTTTAGATTAGGGTTTGGGCTGCAATAGAGCTAAATGCCCTTTTAAGGGCAATGCCCATCCAAATGCCCTTTTCAGGGCAATGGGGAGCTTAGGTTTTTTTAGTTATGTTTTTATTTGGAGGGTTGGTTGTGTGGGTGGTGGGTTTTACTGTTGGGGGGGTATTTGTATTTTTTTTTTTTAAAGGTAAAAGAGCTGATTTCTTTGGGGCAATGCCCCACAAAAGGCCCTTTTAACGGCTATTTGTAGTTTATTGTAGGTTAGGGTTTTTTTTTATTTTGGGGGGGCTTTTTTATTTTCATAGGGCCCTTAGATTAGGTGTAATTAGGTTAAATCTTTGTTAATTTCTATTTTATTTTTTGTAACTTAGTGTTTATTTTTTTGTGTAACTTAGTGTTTATTATTTTTTGTAACTTAGTTGTTAGTTTTTTGCAACTTAGTAATTTTTTAGTGTAGATTTAAATTATTTGAGTAGGGTTAGGTGTTTAAATATATAATATAGTTAATTTAATTTGTAGTTTAATGTAATTTTAGTATAAAGGTTAGGTTAGATTAATTATTAATTTAATATAGTTTATTGTAATTTTAGTATAATAGGTAGGGTAGGTTAATTATTATTTTAATATAGTTTAATTTAATTTTAAAGGTAAGTTTAAATGTATTATAAGATAGGGATGAGTTAATATTTAATATAAAGTTAGCGGGTTGTTAGGTTTAGGGGTTAATAGGTTAATTTAGTTTATGGCGATGTGGGGGGCTGGCGGTTTAGGGGTTAATAACTTTATTTAGTTGCGGTGGGCTCTGGGAGCGGCGGGATAGGGGTTAATAACTTTATGTAGGTGGCGGTGGTGTAGGGGGTGGCAGATTAGGGGTTAATAAGTATAATGTAGGTGGCGGCGGTATAGGGGGTGGCAGATTAGGGGTTAATAAGTATAATGTAGGTGGCGGCGTGTAGGGGGCAGCAGATTAGGGGGTAATAACATAATGTAGGTGGCGATGGGCTCCTGGAGCGGAGGAATAGGGGTTAATAACTTTATTAGAGTGGCGGTGGGCTCCGGCAGTGGCGGTTTAGGGGTTAATAACTTTATTTAGTTGCGGCAGGATCCGGGAGCGGCGGTATAGGGGTTAAACAGTTTAGTATAGTGTGGGTGTTTAGTGACAGTATACAAATAAACCTGGGAAAAAGCCGAAGAGCAGCGAGATCGATGACTGTTAGCTAACAACAGTCCGCTGCTCATCGCCCCGTACTTGACAGCTTTTTTGTTAACTATGGAGAGCGTATTCATGTCCGCAGCAGCGATGTTAGGCGATGTTAGGCGAGCGTATTGGTGCCGGCAAATGCAGCACAGTTGACGGCTTGATAAGTAGGCCTCTTTGTGTCAGTGTTTAAGTGGTTACACAATTTATTTTTTATTTTTTTCTGGAGAACATATATCAAGAAGTCATATATTTGCAGGTATTGGAACATTAGACCCTTAGGAAATCATTGCTTTAAGATGTATAGTCCAAGCAGTGATTCCAGTTGTCAATGATGCAAGTGCCTTATAGCAGAATCCATCATTGCTCACAGTGTCTAAGCAATATCACACTTTCATTCCTGATGAAAACCTCTTGCACAAGTGCTATTTAGAAAAAAAAGATGTTTACTGAGGCATCTTTAAATAAAATTGGCTTGTAATTAAATTATGAGCTGTTTTCATGGAACATAAAATTTGAGTGTGACCTTTAGTAGAGAGACTGCGTTCCTTCTGTCATCAGCATGATGACATAGAATGTATCATCTCTGTTTCTGTGTCCTCAGGAATATAACATACTTATAGGCTTGTAACATTATTAGTGCAATTAATATTTGACAGCAGAGCTCTTCCATTATCTGCCGTTTATTCTACATCAAGTCAACTCAAAAAAATAAATTAAAAAAAAAACAGAATATAAAAGTTTGATCCTGAACTCAGATCACCTGATACAGCTCAACTGACCCTTCCTCAGTATTTCAGAACTTAAAGGGACAGTTCACTGTAAAATTATTTTTTACTGAGTATGTTCACCATGACTTGTTATACCAGCTGCAGCATATAAAATGTATGCTGCAAAATTGCTCATTTATGCTTCTTTTTGCAAAAGAAATAGCTGGATTTGCTCTTTAAAACTACAGCCCATCAAAATAGGTTAAGCTTGCTGACAAATCAGATATTGTTATCTAATCACTCAAATGCTTCCCTTTCTTGTCGCTGTCTCTGTACAATACTTAGAAAGAATGATTTAAGAGCTTTATCTCTGTGAGTGTAATTTCTTCTGCTGGCTGTGTTACATAGTTTCTCACTAGCCTATACCTAGGTATAGAAACTTTCAGTATAGGTATAAATCAGCTATTTCAAATGCCAATATAAAGGCTAAGGAGCTATTTGTAAACAATGCAATACACTCCAGCAGGTAAAATGGATCATTGGGATTTGGGAACAAATTAAAGGAGATAGAGTTTGTGGGTAAACTGTCCCTTTAAAGGGACCCTGTACTTAAACATTTTTCATAATCAATATAATACAAATAACTGATGATAATAATAATAATTAGCTGATATGTACTTCCTGATAATTCTATTTATTTGATAAATAGTTCCTATAAGTCAATTCACATTAGTCGGAGGTGTGCAACTAACTGATACTGGTATATTAGTTTACATTTAATTGTAACAGATTTACTTGATATGTGTTTATACTCAGAAAAATGCTTCATATTCAAATGCTGCTTTTCAAATGAATGACGTGAATTTTATTTGACAATAGTGTCCCTTTAAGAAAATTTGCATGCTTTAACAGCAAATTATTCCAAGCATATTACACAATTAAATGCTACTTGGATATTGTTCCAAGACTTTATTTTCTGTATATGTTAGAAGTATAACAACCAGAATATTTTTTTACAAGTTCTTGCCAGCAAACATTGTATATATTAACTTAAACATTAACTTCATCACTGGGATTCGGTAGTTCCCACCGCAACCAAGAGCCTGGGGCAAGTATGCAGTGCCAGACTTACTATGAAGCCAAAAGGGCAAGCCGCAAATTTACCACCACTACATCTAGCTGCAACGCTATCGACTGACATACAGTATTGACAGACTTCTCTGGCCCCACACAGGGAGACATGAAGAAAGGCTGCTGGCAAACTACACTTTCCATGACAATGAGAAAACCGTCTAAAAAGGGAGACAATCCTAATTAGTACACTGAAATGGTTCAATGACTAGACAGACAATAACTGTACTGCAGTCATGGAAATGCTTGTTAACTACTGGCCCCATCTTATTAATGATTATAGATTTTAGTGCATCATAACTAGCTCTTTATGTGATAAAACGTTTTGTATATAATTAGGGTGACCATATTGCCGCTTTAAAAAGGGACACATGAAAAATAAATATGTCAGGGTTCTTATGCAAACCATTTCTTTAAACAGCCCTGACATATGTATGTTTCATGTGTCCCTTTTTAAAGCGGCAATATGGTCACCCTACATATAATGGTCTCTATTTATTAAGCAGCGGATGCTGTTTCTGAGGCCCATCGTCTCAGCCTTGCATGAAACAAAAGTTAAGAAGCAGTGGTTATAAAGAACAGGTGGCAGCATTGCACAAGCACTTCTGGTGAAATGCTTGTGCACTGATTAATGCGGACAGCGTATTCTGTACCCCTGCAGCTATAGTGAATCATGTTCGCTCGACATTTGATCATTCAAGCCCAATGGTTCATCACATCAACATCCTTTATGTTTTGTTTTTTTAAATTGTGCCCATTTATAATATTCAATTAGTGACAATTTACCAGTAAGTTGCAAATCTCCATCACTAGTATCTACCTAGTCTAAACACCCCTAGTCTGCCGCCCCCCAAAATCGCTGAAATAAAGTGATAACCCCTAAAATCGTCGCCCCCCGCATTGCTAACACCTAAATAAACCTATTAACCCCTAAACCGCCGGCCCCCAACATCGCTACTACTATAATAAAACGATTAACCCCTAAACCGCTGCCCCCTGACATCGCCGACACCTAAATAAAGCTATTAACACCTAATCCGCCGCTCGCTGATGCTAAATACAGTGATTAACTCCTAATATGCCGCTCCCCGACATTGCCAACACTAAATAAACCTATTAACCCCTAAACCGCTGGCCCCCCACATCACAACTAATAAATAAACCTATTAATCCCTAAACTGCTAGCCCTCCACATCGCAAAACACTAAATTAAACTATTAACCCCTAAACCTAACACCCCCTAACTTTAAATTAAAAGTTACAATATAACTATCTTTAAATAAATAAAAACTATAAATTAACCTGACATTACTATTCTAATAAAATAAAAAAAAACTACCAAATAAAAAACCTAATATACAAATTTAAATAAACCTAATACTACGAAGAAAATAAAAAATCTAACATTACATAAAATAATAAACACATGGAGGCCTATCTATCAAGCTGTCAACCTAAAATACGCCGTAATTCTGCATTGTAATTGTTGCGAGATTGATCCGACCTAGTTATCAAAGCCTCCAGACCGGCAAATGTTGAAATTCGTGATGTAACATACGAACCGGCCATCTCAATCCGACGCAGATCGATGCTTATTTCATTACAGATGTTCCGAATACCCATTTGGCTCTATCTGACACTTATTCCCAGTTATCAACCTTTTAACAGGTACGCTCGCGGCTATTCGGACGCATCGTACCTAGTTTTCAATCTGCCACCCTGGAGGCCACGGATGCCATAGAAATCAATGGGAGTCTAAAAGCAGTGAAAGCTTATGTTCGATGCTGCAAGACAAAGAAATATAACCCCTTGATTTCTATGGTAGAAAACAAGTAACGTTTACACCTAACACCCTAACATAAACCCCGAGTCTAAACACCACTAATCTGCCGCCCCGACATCGCCGCAACCTAAATAAAATGAATTAACCCCTATTCCGCCGCTCCCCAACACCGCCGCCACTAAATAAACGTATTAACCCCTAAACCTCTGGCCTCCCACATCAAAAAATAAATTAAGCTATTAACCCCTAAACCTAACAACCCCAATGAAGGTTCCTTTAAATGATGTCATCCAAGATGGCGTCCCTTGAATTCCGATTGGCTGATAGGATTCTATCAGCCAATCGGAATTAAGGTAGGAAAAATCCTATTGGCTGATGCAATCAGCCAATAGGATTGAGGTCGCATTCTATTGGCTGATTGGAACAGCCAATAGAATGCGAGATCAATCCTATTGGATGATTGGATCAGCCAATAGGATTGAACTTCAATCCTATTGGCTGATTGGATCAGCCAATAGGATTTTTCCTACCTTAATTCCGATTGTCTGATAGAATCCTATCAGCCAATCAGAATTCAAGGGACACCATCTTGGATGATGTCATTAAAAGGAACCTTCATTCTTCGCTTGGACTTCGTTTGAAGAGGATGCTCCGCGTCGGCTGGATTGAAGATGGACCCGCTCCGCTCCGGATGGATGAAGATAGAAGATGCCGTCTGGATGAAGACTTCTGCCGCTTGGAGGACCTCTTCTGCCCGGATCAGATGAAGACTTCTGCCCCTCTGGAGGTCCACTTGTGCCCGGCTGGGTGAAGACGTCTCAAGGTAGGGTGATCTTCAACGGGGTAGTGTTAGTTTTTTTTAAGGGGGGATTGGGTGGGTTTTAGAGTAGGGTTGGGTGTGTGGGTGGTGGGTTTTAATGTTGGGGGGTATTGTATTTTTTTTTACAGGTAATAGAGCTGATTACTTTGGGGCAATGCCCCGCAAAAAGGCCTTTTAAGGGCTATTTGTAATTTAGTATAGGGTAGGGATTTTTATTATTTTGGGGGCTGTTTTATTTTATTAGGGGGATTAGATTAGGCGTAATTATTTTAAAATTCTTGTAATTATTTTTTTTATTTTCTGTAATTTAGTGGGGGGGGTTTTGTACTTTAGTTTATTTATTTTAATTGTAGTTAATTGTAGTTAGTTTATGTAATTAATTTAATTATAGTGTAGTGTTAGGTTTAATTGTAATTTAGGTTAGGATTTATTTTACTGGTAAATTTGTACTTATTTTAACTAGGTAGCTATTAAATAGTTACTAACTATTTAATAACTATTGTACCTAGTTAAAATAAATACAAAGTTGCCTGTAAAATAAATATAAACCCTAAGCTAGCTACAATGTAATTATTAGTTATATTGTAGCTATCTTATGGTTTATTTTATAGGTAAGTATTTCGTTTTAAATAGGATTAATTTATTTAATTGTAGTAATTTTATTTCGTTTTATTTAAATTATATTTAAATTAGGGGGGGTTAGACTTAGGGTTAGACTTAGGTTTAGGGGTTCATTAATTTAATATAGTAGAGGCGACATTGGGGGCGGCAGATTAGGGGTTAATATATGTAGATAGGTGTCGGCGATGTTAGGGACGGCAGATTAGGGGTAATAAAATTTAACTAGTGTTTGCGATGCGGGAGTGCGGCGTTTTAGGGGTTAATATATTTATTACAGTGGCGGCGATGTCCAGTCAGCAGATTAGTGGTTAAAATTTTTATTTAAGTGTTTGAGATGTGGGGGGGGGGGGCTCGGTTTAGGGGTTAATAGGTAGTTTATGGGTGTTAGTGTACTTTTTAGCACTTTAGTTAAGAGTTTTATGTTACGGCGTTAGCCCATAAAACTCTTAACTACTGACTTTTAAATGCGGTAGGAGTATTGACAGTAGAGGGTCTACCGCTCACTTCTTCCAAGACTTGTAATACCGGCGTTATGCAAGTCCCATTAAAAAGATAGGATACGCAATTTCCGTAAGGGGATTTGCGGTATGCTCGAGTCGCGGAATAAAAGTGAGCGGTACACCTGTACCTGCTAGACTCAACACTGCTTTTTAAGGCTAACGCAAGACTCGTAATCTAGCAGTAAATTATCAAAAATAAAAACAATTACACCTAATCTAATAGCCCTATAAAAATAAAAAGCACCCCCCAAAATAAAAACACACCCTAACCTAACAATAAACTACCAATAGCCCATAAAAGGGTCTTTTGTAGGGCATTGCCCTAAATTAAACAGCTATTTTACATTAAAATATTACAAAGTCCCCCCTAAAAGTAAACCCCCCACACAACCAACCCCCCAAAATAAAAAAAACCTAAGTCATAAAAAAAAATCCTTAGTGGGTGTTTTTATTTTGGGGGCGCTTTTTTATTTTTATAAGGCTATTAGATTAGGTGTAATTGTTTTTATTTTTGATAATTTTGTTTATTATTTTATGTAATGTTAGATTTTTTATTTTTTTCGTATTATTAGGTTTATTTAAATTTGTTATTTAGGTTTTTAAATTAGTAGATTTTTTAATTTTATTAGAATAGTAATGTTAGGTTAATATTTAGTTTAATGTTAGTTTTTTTTATTTTATAGGTAAGTTTTTATTTATTTAAAGGGACATGAAACCCAACATTTTTCTTTCATGATTCAGAAAGAGAATACAATTTTAAACAACTTTCCAATTTACTGCTATCATTTAATTTGCTTCCTTCTCTTGTTATCCTTTGCTAAAAGGTTTATTTAGGCAAGCTCAGAAGCAGCAGAGAACCTAGGTTCTAGCTGTTGATTGGTGGCTGCATATATATTTCGATTGTGATTGGCTCACCAATGTGTCCAGTAAGAAACCATTAGTGCATTGCTGCTCCTTCAACAAATGATACCAAGAGAATGAAACAAATAAGATAATAGAAGTAAATTAGAAAGTTGTTTAAAATTGTATTCTCTATCTGAATCATGAAAGAAAAAATTGCGGTTTCATGTCCCTTTAAAGATAGTTATATTGAAACTTTTAATTTAAAGTTAGGGGGTGTTAGGTTTAGGGGTTAATAGCTTAATTTAGTGTTTTGCGATGTGGAGGGCCGGTGGTTAAGGGCTTAATAGGTTTAGTTTATTAGTTACGATGTGGGGGGGCGGCGGTTTAGGGGTTAATAGGTTTATATATTGTTGGCGATGTGGGGGGCCGGCGGTTTAGGGATTAATAGGTTTATTTTAGTGTCAGCGATGTGGGTGACCGGCAGATTAGTGGTTAATAAATTTAATATAGTATTTGGGATGTGGGAGGGTGGCGGATTAGGGGTTCATAGGTAGTTTATGTGTACTTTGTAACATTTTAGTTATGAGTTTTGTGAAACATTTTTGTTTCGCAAAATCCATAACTACTGGTCTCAGATCACGGAATTGATCATGTCGGTATAGGCTGTAATGCAAGCATTTTAGCCGGACCGCATAACCTGTAATTCGGTGCTATGGAGTTTTTTGAGCGCGGAATGGCTGTTGCGTTACAGGCTAAAATGCTTGCAGTATAGCTATACTGCTGCGACTCGTAATATGCCTTAACAGGCCATTCCTCGCGCAATGGCCAATTTTTCAGTGGTATAACCGAACCGCAAAACTCGTAATCTAGGTGATTGTAAGCAAATCTTACATTGAATGCTTTATTCTGCATATTTTCTGATTCTAGATATCCCATGTATTATTACCATGTTATCCTGTTACAGAGTTGTAACCTATAAATTGTACCAGGAAGGTTTGTGATTTAGCTCATCTGTGGGATATTTTATTTACTCTTGAAAAAGGTTGTTTGTGCACAAAAACCAGTCGTGTATTTTAACATATAAGCTGTTTTATTTAACTGCAATTTTATGGCTGAGAACCTGATTCCAGATTTGTTTTAATAAAATCACCTTTCATCACACCTTCCTGGTAGTTCATTTCATTTAGTGCACAACTTTAGTTTGGCTATAATGCACTATTTTGGTTAATCTCTCATTGAGGTCAACTTGAACAAAAATCTCCAAGGGGAACTTCAGTGGAAGATTAATTGAGCTAATTGGGACAGCACCACCATCTTTTCCACAAACTCAACTACTATAGTCAAAGAGACACCACCTCTGGCAGAGACCATCTTAATAGGGAAGTCACTTTTTTTTAGTAATTTATTTGTACCTGCATTTCTTTGTTTTCTAATTTACAAAGTATCTATGGACTCTTTATTAAAAGGACATGGAACCCAAAAGTTTTCTTTCATGAGTCAGATAGAGCTTACAATTTTAAATAACTTTCCAATTTATTTCTATCTAATTTGTTTTGTTCATGGCTGCAAATATATGCCTCTTGCCATTGCCTTTCAGCTAGCTCCCGGTAATACATTGCTGCTCCTTCAACAAAGGATTTCAAGAGAATGAAGCAGATGAGATAATAAAAGTAAATTTGGAATGTGTTTTAAAACTGTATGATATATCTGAAACATGAAAGATTGGGTTTCATGTTGTCCTTTTAAGGGACACCTGTCCTAGAGAACTGAATGCATATATGCTTGGATTACCACCATTAGAAAGGACTTTAAGACAATGGGACTGATTGCCCCTGTTTCTGGAAACAGAAGTTATAAAGCAAAGGTCTAAAGACCGCTGCTCCATAACTTGTCCGCCTGCTCTGAGGCCGTGGACAGAAATCAACCCGATCGAGTACGATCTGGTTGATTGACACCCCCTGCTAGCGGCCGCGAATCTGCAGGGGATGGCATTGCACCAGCAGTTCACAAGAACTGCTGATACAGTGATAAATGCTGACAGCGTATGCTGTCGGCATTTATCGATGTGCAGCGGACATGATATGCTACATCGTATTATGTCCGCTCGCACTATGATAGATTTACCGTAATGTCTTTGAAAAGGGATATAATCAGCAAGAACAACCCAGGTTGGTCACCAAAAATGGGCGGGCATCTAAACTTACATTCTTGCTTTTCAAATAAAGATACCAAGAGAATGAAGAAAATTTGATAATAGGAGTAAATTAGAAAGTTGCTTAAAATTGCATGCTCTACAAATTTGGGTTCAGTGTCCCTTTAATAAAAACTATAATAAAAAAATGACATCATTATTAGAGCAGAGGTATTGTCAAATTTTGGAATTGTTTCAAATATTTTCCAACAGAAAATACTGGAAAATATAACCACTTTTAGGCTCTTGTGAAGCATGTTTTTTTGTTACTGTCAATTCCGACACTTTGAACATGTGTGATTAGGTCATGTAATTAAAGGGACAGTATATTCTAAAACAGTTTTTTCCCTTGATATATTTCCAATGACTTGTTATACCAGCTGCATAGTATAAAATGTATCAGAAATTGCTTCTATAGATTTATTTGTGTATATGAGTTTTTTTGTTTCGTTCTTTAAAACCACAACCCAATAAAGGGCTAGATTAAGAGTGGAGTGCTATTTATCACTCCCGATAGCAAGCTAACATTGCTAAACAGAGGCTTTTTGTGTGCTTCGGGTGGCACTCGCATTATGACTTGAAAGAAAATAATCCGACGCCCACAAAAAGCTGAACTTCGATTCATAGGAACACGTGTATAAATAATTTTATTTATTAAAATATATATGTATTTATTTATTGAAATCTTGCTTTCTGGTGTTTGTTTGTTTTTTAACAAATCTGCTCCATTTAAGTCTATAAAGTACAATCTTGCAATCACAACTTCTCCAGTATAAAGCTTAAAGGGACACTGAACCCAACTTTTTTATTTTGTGATTCAGATAGAGCGTACAATTTTAAGCAACTTTCTAATTTACTCCTATTATCAATTGTTCTTCATTCTCTTACTATCTTTATTTGAAAAAGAAGGCATCTAAGCTTTTTTTTTTGGTTCAGACCTGGGGACAGCATATTTTTAATGGTGGATGAATTTATCCACCAATCAGCAAGAACAACCCAGGTTGTTCACCAAAAATGTGCTGGCCTGTAAACTTACATTCTTGCATTTCAAATAAAGATACCAAGAGAATGAAGAAAATTTGATAATTGGAGTATATTAGAAAGTTGCTTAAAATTACATGTTCTGGGGCCTATCTATCAAGCTCCGTACGGAGATTGAGGGTCCGTGTTTCTGGCGAGCCTTCAGGCTCGCCAGAAAAACAAGTTATGAAGCAGCGGTCTAAAGACCGCTGCTCCATAACCCTGTCCGCCTGCTCTGATGAGGCGGACAGGAATCGCCGCAATTCAACCCAATCGAGTACGATCTGGTTGATTGACACCCCCCTGCTGGCGGCCAATCTGCAAGGGTCTGCAGGGGGCGGCGTTGCACCAGCAGCTCTTGTGAGCTGCTGGTGCAATGCTGAATACGGAGAGCGTATTGCTCTCCGCATTCAGCGATGTCTGTCGGATCAGGTCTGACAGACATTTTTTAAATAGGCCTCATTATCTGAATTGCGAATGAAAAAAATTGGGTTCAGTGCCCCTTTAATGGGTGTTGGGGTAGTGTGCGCACAAAAACATTTATTTAAAACTGTAATATGTTTGCACTCCACTTTTAATCTGGTGCTTAATCATAGTAACATTCTCCAAGCCCCTCAAAAGCTCACAATCATCCAAAACACATGAGCCATAAATTCAGCTCTTTACTGAGGAAGAAGTTTCTGCCCTTATAATTTCCTGTCCCCTCACTACTTGTCCCCTTGATCCCATCCCCTCACAGTTACTCCCTCTTTTCTACCCTATACTCACATACATTTTAAACCTCTCCATCAGCACCGGTATATTTCCCTCATCTCTAAAACATGCACTGGTCACACCTATACTTAAAATACCTTCTCCCGATCCAACCTCCCCATCCACCTACGGCCTATTTCCCTATTTCCCCTTGCCCTCAAAACTTGTTAAAAAGCTATTATATACACGTCTGTCACATTTTCTTGACCGACTGTAATCACCCCTAAAACCTCCACAGAGACAGCAATCATTAAGGTTACCAATGACCTACTTACAGCAAAATCAAAAGGCCACTACTCTCTGCTAACCCTCCTTGATCTGTCTGCAGTCTTTGATGCTGTTGACAACCTTCTTTTGCTCTAAATCCTCTAATCCTTCGACATTTGAGACCAGTTTCTGTTGAGGTACCACAAGGCTCTATCCTTGGTCCACTTCTCTTCTCAATCTATAGGTCATCATTAGGTTCCTTATTAAAGTCCCATGGGTTTCAATATAATTTGTATGCTGATAACACCCAAATGTAACTCTCTGCACCAAAGCTATCCCCTTCCTTACTAAGCCTTACTAACTGTCTTCACATATCTCATACTGGATGTCCTCTCACTACCTTAAGCTAAATCTCTCCAAAACTGAGTTACTTATTTTGCTGCCTTCTTCCAAAATCTCCACCCTCCCCCCCACAATTTTTCTAAAACTGTTGATAATTCCATCATTACCCCAACCCCATAGGACCGATGTCTTGGGATCACACTTGACTCAGATCTTTCTTTCACTCCTCCCATTTAGTCTTTGGCTAATTCCTGCCGCTTCCACCTTAAAAAATGTCTAAAATTCAACATTTCCTTTAACAAGACACAACTATGATTTCAATCCACTCTCTCATCCTTTCCCGCCTTAACTACTGCAGCTCCATCCTCTCTGGTCTACCTAGCTGCCGTCTTGCTCCTTTAGAATCCATAATGAATGCCTCTGCCAGGCTCATCTTCCTTACATGTTGCTCTTCATCTGCTGGACCTCTCTGCCAGTCCCTTCACTGGCTTCCTCTTGTGACCAGGATTAAACACAAAATTCTCACTCTGAAATACAAAGCCCTCAACTGCACTGCTCCCCCCTATATCTCAGACCTTGTCTCCAGATACTTTTCCTCCCGTCCCCTTTGCTCTGCTCATGACCTCCTCCTCTCCTCCTCTCTTGTTACCTCCTCACACTCCCATTTACAGGACTTCTCCAGACTGACTTCCATCTTGTGGAGCTCCCTGCATTTCCAATGCTCCCTAAAGACTCTACTGTTCAGAGATGTATACAATATTCACTAACCTTTTTTAACCTCAGTTCTTTTCCTCCTTTGTTATCCCCTTAAACCCCCTTATCATGTAAGTCTATGAGCCCAGCTGTTTGAAGACCACCTTCATAAGAGCCGACTACAACAGTGCGAGTCTCAGCAGGGCCCTCTCCCCCCTTGATCCCTATAAATGTTACCTTGTATACCGCCTATGTTTATAGTGCTGCGGAATCTGTTGGCGCTCTACAAATAACTGATAATAATAATAATAAATACAATTTTACAGATAAATTTAGTTGATTATTATTATTATTATTAATATGAAGTGTTTAAATTTTAAATAAATGTTCATGGGGGGGGTATTTTCTTTTGTAACTCAATACAATAATAAAAAAAAGGTTCCAATTTATTTCTATTATCAAATTTGTTTTGTTCCCATGTTATTCTTTGTTGAAGAGGTACATAGATAGGTGTCTGGAGCAATACATGGCAGTGCTTGCCATCTAGTGCGCTTGCAAATGTATAAAATCCTTGCAAAACTACTGCCATATAGTGCTCCAGGCAAATGAACACTCCTAAGCTTACATCCCTGCTTTGCAACAAAAGATACCAAGAAAACAAAGTACATTTTTTATATAAGAGGAAAGTTGTTTAAAATTGCCTGCTCTATCTGAGTCATGAAATAAATATTTGGGTTTATGTCCCTTTAACAATGTTATACATAGAGCAACCATTACTACAATACACACTTTTCTGCAAGTTTTGTATGCCTGAGTTGTATATTGACTGACATCGCCTGAGTTGTATATTGACTGACATCGCCTGAGTTGTATATTGACTGACATCGCTCCAGTCTTTATTGAGTATACATTTTAGTTGAAATATTTTGGTATTGTAATGCTTTTTCAAGGAATAGTACACAGCGTAAGAGTTATAGTCAATGTATTTCTGTCCTCCAGATCAGTCCCATGAAACCCGCTGTGAGTCTTCCAATGTTGCGCCTAATACAGGTATAGAAAGAGTATGCAGAGGTAAATATCATCAAGAGTTAACAATATAAACATTTTAAGAACACACAACAGTTGTGTCACTACATGCTTCCATTATTATCTCAGTATCTATTATTTGACTTATTTACTTTCTGTAAATTGAGAACACATTTTAATAGGCCGTGCTGCACACCTTGGTATTAAATAATGCTTTTTTAGGTCCATTTATTATTATTTGTGTGTTTGAATATCCATATATTTGTATGTGGCCCTTAAAGGATCAGTAAACACAGTAGCTTTGCATAATCAACAAATGAAAGATAACAAGACAATGGAATAGCACTTAGGGGTAGATTTATTAAATGACGCTGTAGATCGCATACACTATCAGCATTTAACGTTTCACAAGCATTTCTGGTGAAATGTTTGTGCAATGCCGCTCCCTGCACATTCGTGGCCGCTAGCAGGGGGTTTTTCTTCAGACAGATTTTCTTCAGACAGTTTTAAAAGTTATGTCTATTTCCACTCCCCTTGTACCATGTGACAGTCATCAGCCAATCACAAATGCATATATGTTTATTCTGTGAATTCTTGCACATGCTCAGTAGGAGCTGGTGACTCAAAAAGTTTAAATATAAAAAGATTGTGCAATTTTGTTAATTGGAGTAAATTGTAAAGTTGTTTAAAATTGCTTGCTGTATCTGAATAATGAAAGTTTAATTTTGACTTGAGTGTCCCTTTAAGGCTTCTAAAATATTTATCTGCGGCCCCCATGTATAAGGAAGTTCACCGTCATTGCTGAAGATGGATGTCTTTAGCTATTGACTGATAATTACGCCAATCACCAGTGGCGATTCTAGAGGGTTCTAGGAATGGCTATGCAACCCCATTAATATGTAGTATTTCAAAGGTACCAGTGTTACTGTATTTGCTAAGCAGTGGCTTTTTAACATGTCCAGCTTTACAGAGCGCAAAGAGAGGTAAAGGAGAAAAATAAAGGTAGAAATAGTACCTTATTGTAAACCTGATATTCAACTGTGCTGTCAACTAACAAAACATAATAATAAGTAATTATAATTTAAAAGTTTATGATGATGGAATTTTTTTCAGGGTGTTGGGGACATTCTGTGCTAGGCGGGTAGTAAAACAATAAATAAAAGTGGCCGTTTTTGTACTGGGTGAAGCTGAGCAAAAACAAAACAGTAGCAACGTATTTAATGATGTCAAAGAATATTTCTCTGAAATGGTTGACTGCTAAAGAATTCTGTGTCCTTTACTATCTGTTTTTTAAACCTTCCACCCCACAAAAGACACTTGCTGGTTAAGTCACTTGGGTTGGGCAGTAACTTGTCCCATTACGTAGATGTGTTTTTAAATTACATCAATAGGTTAACATTGCTTTTTTTATGTGTCTTTTAGTGTCATGTAATGCTGTGTATAAGGTCTTATTTATGTAAAATGATAAATTGATGTAAATATATATGTATATATATGTATATATCTGTCTACTTCTCTGTATTTATACCTCTATCAGTATTTATATTGGGATATGATTTTTATGTAACCATCTTACTAAATAAAATTAATAAAAAACGTACATATGCAGGATTACTTCTGTATTTTATTTTTAACCGCTCCTGTTATATCGTAAGCTCCGGCAGCCCCAACACTTAGACCTCTTTTTTTTTTTTTTTTTCTTACGTTTTCCTTTCGCCAATCAAATTTCTGGCATTTTGGCACGTATCATGGGGAAAAAACGGATCTTTTGCGCATGCGTTTATTACGTCATGCAGCTTATTAGCATTCATTGAAAGCATGCGCATTCTTATTATTGAAGACATGGATGCCCACACTGCTTGCGATACGGAGCATCCACGGACAATAGAGTTTACAGAATAAAAATGTAATTATATTATAACTGCAGTGCAATCCGATTTAGTTACTTGAGAAATGGTAAAATTTTGAACGTGTTAATACTACTACATTGCGCTGCTAGAAAAAACAGTTAAAGGGGGCGGAGCGTGTCAATGCCGGAGTGTATTAGAAAGTAAGTTGAATTATAAATAATGACATATTATACTCTTTTAAAAATATATGCCTAGATTTAGAGTTCTGCGGCCAAAGGGGTGCGTAGCTAACGCTGGCTTTTTTCTGGCCGCACCTTTTAAATACCGCTGGTATTGAGAGTTCACAGAATGGCTGCTTTAGGCTCCAAAAAAGGAGCGTAGAGCATATTTAACGCAACTTCAACTCTCGATACCAGCGGTGCTTACGGACGCGGCCAGCTTCAAAAACGTGCTTGTGCACGATTCCCTCATAGAAAACAATGGGGCTGTTTGAGCTGAAAAAAAAACCTGCAAAAAAGCCGCGTTCAGCTCCTAACGCAGCCCCATTGTTTGCTATGGGGAAACACTTCCTACGTCTGCACCTAACACTCTAACATGTACCCCGAGTCTAAACACCCCTAACCTTGCACTTTTTAACCCCTATTCTGCCGCCCCCGCTATCGCTGACACCTGCATATTTTTTTTAACCCCTAATCTGCCGCTCCGTAAACCGCCGCTACTTACATTATCCCTATGTACCCCTAATCTGCTGCCCCTAACACCGCCGACCCCTATATTATATTTATTAACCCCTAATCTGCCCCCCACAACGTCGCCTCCACCTGCCTACACTTATTAACCCCTAATCTGCAGAGCGGACCGCACCGCTATTATAATAAAGTTATTAACTCCTAATCCGCCTCACTCCCGCCTCAATAACCCTATAATAAATAGTATTAACCCCTAATCTGCCCTCCCTAACATCGCCGACACCAAACTTCAAACATTAACCCCTAATCTGCCAACTGGAGCTCACCACTATTCTAATAAATGTATTAACCCCTAAAGCTAAGTCTAACCCTAACACTAACACCCCCTAAGTTAAATATAATTTAAATCTAACGAAATAAATTAACTCTTATTAAATAAATTATTCCTATTTAAAGCTAAATACTTACCTGTAAAATAAATCCTAATATAGCTACAATATAAATTATAATTATATTATAGCTATTTTAGGATTTATATTTATTTTACAGGTAACTTTGTATTTATTTTAACCAGGTACAATAGCTATTAAATAGTTAAGAACTATTTAATAGCTAAAATAGTTAAAATAATTACAAAATTACCTGTAAAATAAATCCTAACCTAAGTTACAATTAAACCTAACACTACACTATCAATAAATTAATTAAATAAAATACCTACAATTATTTACAATTAAACCTAACACTACACTATCAATACATTAATTAAATACAATATCTACAAATAAATACAATGAAATAAACTAACTAAAGTACAAAAAATAAAAAAGAACTAAGTTACAAAAAATAAAAAAATATTTACAAACATCAGAAAAATATTACAACAATTTTAAACTAATTACACCTACTCTAAGCCCCCTAATAAAATAACAAAGAACCCCAAAATAAAAAAATGCCCTACCCTTTTCTAAATTATAAAAGTTCAAAGCTCTTTTACCTTACCAGTCCTGAACAGGGCCCTTTGCGGGGCATGCCCCAAAGAATTCAGCTCTTTTGCCTGTAAAAAAAACACATACAATACCCCCCCCCAACATTACAACCCACCACCCACATACCCCTAATCTAACCCAAACCCCCCTTAAATAAACCTAACACTAAGCCCCTGAAGATCTTCCTACCTTATCTTCACCATACCAGGTTCACCGATCGATCCAGAAGAGCTCCTCCGATGTCTTGATCCAAGCCCAAGCGGGGGGCTGAAGATGTCCATGATCCGGCTGAAGTCTTCATCCAAGCGGGAGCTGAAGAGGTCCATGATCCGGCTGAAGTCTTCTATCAACGGTATCTTCAATCTTCTTTCTTTCGGATCCATGTTCATCCCGCCGACGCGGAACATCCATCTTCACCGACGACTTCCCGATGAATGACGGTTCCTTTAAGGGACGTCATCCAAGATGGCGTCCCTCGAATTCCGATTGGCTGATAGGATTCTATCAGCTAATCGGAATTAAGGTAGGAAAGGCTGGAATCAGCCAATCAGAATCAAGTTCAATCCGATTGGCTGATTCAATCAGCCAATCAGATTGAGCTCGCATTCTATTGGCTGTTCCGATCAGCCAATAGAATGCAAGCTCAATCTGATTGGCTGATCGGATCAGCCAATCGGATTGAACTTGATTCTGATTGGCTGATTCCATCAGCAACGACGGGATGAACATGGATCCGGAAGAAAGAAGATTGAAGATGCCGTTGATAGAAGACTTCAGCCAGATCATGGACCTCTTTAGCTCCCGCTTGGATGAAGACTTCAGCCGGATCATGGACCTCTTCAGCTCCCGCTTGGATGAAGACTTCAGCCGGATCATGGACCTCTTCAGCTCCCGCTTGGATGAAGACTTCAGCCGGATCATGGACATCTTTAGCCCCCCGCTTAGGCTTGGATCAAGACATCGGAGGAGCTCTTCTGGATCGATCGGTGAACCTGGTATGGTGAAGATAAGGTAGGAAGATCTTCAGGGGCTTAGTGTTAGGTTTATTTAAGGGGGGTTTGGGTTAGATTAGGGGTATGTGGGTGGTAGGTTGTAATGTTGGGGGGGTATTGTATGTGGTTTTTTTACAGGCAAAAGAGCTGAATTCTTTGGGGCATGCCCCGCAAAGGGCCCTGTTCAGGGCTGGTAAGGTAAAAGAGCTTTGAACTTTTGTAATTTAGAATAGGGTAGGGCATTTTTTTATTTTAGGGGTCTTTGTTATTTTATTAGGGGGCTTAGAGTAGGTGTAATTAGTTTAAAATTGTTGTAATATTTTTCTGATGTTTGTAAATATTTTTTTATTTTTTGTAACTTAGTTCTTTTTTATTTTTTGTACTTTAGTTAGTTTATTTCATTGTATTTATTTGTAGATATTGTATTTTATTAATGTATTGATAGTGTAGTGTTAGGTTTAATTGTAGGTAATTGTAGGTATTTTATTTAATTAATTTATTGATAGTGTAGTGTTAGGTTTAATTGTAACTTAGGTTAGGATTTATTTTACAGGTAATTTTGTAATTATTTTAACTATTTTAGCTATTAAATAGTTCTTAACTATTTAATAGCTATTGTACCTGGTTAAAATAAATACAAAGTTACCTGTAAAATAAATATAAATCCTAAAATAGCTATAATATAATTATAATTTATATTGTAGCTATATTAGGGTTTATTTTACAGGTAAGTATTTAGCTTTAAATAGGAATAATTTATTTAATAAGAGTTAATTTATTTTGTTAGATTTAAATTATATTTAAATTAGGGGGGTGTTAGGGTTAGGGTTAGACTTAGCTTTAGGGGTTAATCCATTTATTACAGTAGCGGCGAGATTTGGTCGGCAGATTAGGGGTTAATAATTGAAGTTAGGTGTCAGCGATGTTAGGGAGGGCAGATTAGGGGTTAATACTATTTATTATAGGGTTATTGAGGCGGGAGTGAGGCGGATTAGGGGTTAATAACTTTATTATAGTAGCGGTGAGATCCGCTCGGCAGATTAGGGGTTAATAAGTGTAGGTAGCTGGCGGCGACATTGTGGGGGGCAGGTTAGGGGTTAATAAATATAATATAGGGGTCGGCGGTGTTAGGGGCAGCAGATTAGGGGTACATAAGGATAACGTAAGTAGCGGCGCTTTGCGGTCGGCAGATTAGGGGTTAATTATTGTAGGTAGCTGGCGGCGACGTTGTGGGGGGCAGGTTAGGGGTTAATAAATATAATATAGGGGTTGGCGGTGTTAGGGGCAGCAAATTAGGGGTACATAAGTATAACGTAGGTGGCGGTCGGCAGATTAGGGGTTAAAAAAATGTAATCGAGTGGCGGCGATGTGGGGGACCTCGGTTTAGGGGTACATAGGTAGTTTATGGGTGTTAGTGTACTTTAGAGCACAGTAGTTAAGAGCTTTATAAACCAGCGTTTGCACAGAAAGCTCTTAACTACTGACTTTTTTCTGCGGCTGGAGTTTTGTCGTTAGATTTCTAACGCTCACTTCAGCCAAGACTCTAAATACCGGAGTTAGAAAGATCCCATTGAAAAGATAGGATACGCAATTGACGTAAAGGGATCTGCGGTATGGAAAAGTCGCGGCTGGAAAGTGAGCGTTAGACCCTTTAATGACTGACTCCAAATACCAGAGGGCGGTAAAAACCAGCGTTAGGAGCCTCTAACGCTGGTTTTGACGGCTACCGCCCAACTCTAAATCTAGGCCATAGTGACTGAAGCTTTCACAGTAATTTCTTTGATAAGCCGTTATTTAAATTTGACAAATTTACCATCACTTTAACATCTTGTGAGGTTTCACCATAATCTTACAAAATTTCACAGTAAATTACCTCAAGTTGAGGAGGGAAATACAGTGACTGTGTCTGCACATGCAAGATGCACTCTAATTTGCAAGTCCCAGGACAGGCATTGTGATTGGCTGCATGAAGTAATTTTACAATGGTATGTGACTACTAAGAAAATTTTGAGGTAAAATATCTTGCCTTTTCAAATAGAGATATTTAAATTATATTTTCTAGCCGGATTTTTACAGCTATGCTGCATCACTTTCGAACATTTGGGTAAAATTGTTCCTTTTAAGATAATTTTTAATGCTCTAATTAATGATAGTCAACATACTATACAAATAAAGTCAACAATTTATCTATACTTTTTACAAGAGTAATTGATGAGTTAAAGTTTAAAAAAGTGACAATATTTATCAGTCAAGGTGTATTTTCTCTCCCAGCTAGTTACATTCTTGAAATGTTTATTTGCCAAATTGGACTACTACTTTAAAGAAAAAGCAGATGACAGAGAGAGTGGTATATATTCTTTGTAATTATGTGGTTATGTATGTAAAAATAAAATTATTCTTCCAATGGCATTTGATGAAGTAGAAACAACGGTAAGAGTCAATAACACTCATTTGTACAGAGCGTTGATCGGGTTTCATTCAGGATTATGAGCGATTAGCTAAAGCTTTGGCAGGGATCTGACATTTTTTATGGTCAGGCATTAGTACAAGGGTTTTATTAGCCCATATTTTGCAACACTAGCAATGTGATTGATAAATTAGTCCAGTGAGTTTTGTCTTGCATAACCAACTGGCTGTGCGCCACTGTGCTTGATTAATTGCCTTTTGTAATTGAAATAAAAATATACTGTTTTTGTAGGTACTTATATTGGTGTGAGAACACTTGTATTGATGCAATAAATTAGTATACAGATGACAGTTTCAAAGGGATTTTATTAAACAGTGCTCCTTTGGTAAACACAAATATGTTATATCAACATAAGCATGAAAAGAAGCAGATTGTGTAAAAAACAACAACTTGTTTTCTTGCAAAATTAGCACTTAGAATATCCCACTTTAGCCCCTCCCTTATAGTATGATGAGAATGTAAAAAAAAATTAAACTTAAAGGGACAGTCTACTCCAGAACTTTTATTGTTTAAAAAGACAGATTATCCCTTTATTACCTATTCCCCAGTTTTGCATAACCAACATGGTTATATTAATATACTTTTTACCTCTGTGATTACCTTGTATCTAAGCCTCTGCAGATTGTCCCCTTATTTCAGTTCTTTTGACAGATTTGTATTTTAGCCAATCAGTGCCCTCTCATAAGTAACTCCACAGGTGTGAGCACAATCACCTAGATTACAAGTTTTGTGGTAAGATGAAAAAGCAGCGTTAACAGGTCCTAACGCTGATTTTTCATTACCCCTGGTATTACGAGTCTTGCAGGTTTAGGGGCACCGCACACTTTTTTTGGCCCTACCGCAAACCAACTTACGTAAAGTTCGTAAAGTCTTTTTTCTATGGGACTTCCATAGCGCTGGTATTACGAGTCTGTCCTGGGAGGCCAAAAAGTGAGCGGTATACCCTTTACCTCCAAGCAGGGCTAGGCACGAGCCAAGGCTGTGGCGGACATTTTCTAAAGTAAAGACCTTTAGTGAAGGACACCAAGGTACATTTACAATTAAAACTATTATTTTATAGTGCTGAATTTTATTATACTGATGCAGATACCACTAATCCTATAACCAGCCCTTGTCTGGCTATACACATGTGCCAGTGTCACTTCTGTGTCTTTGTATAGAGCTGGGTGTTATTATACAGATGCAGAAGATACACATCCAGTATTTCACTCAGGCTTGATTTATTCCATAACTTATCACCCAATATTGCTAGCAGTCTCTTGACAAGCCACTAATTTTATTCGCACTAAATATTTTCCCTTTCCTATTATTTAATCAGAAAGAAAAGATATACTAAGGTTATGATTCACAACCTTACTATATATTTTCTTTCTAATTAAATACTACTTATAATAAACCTCAGGTGCTGGTTAAAGTGCATTACCTTTGCATATAAAGCTCCAGGGACACAGTGGCAGCTTGCTTCTTGAATCTTCCCTCTCTCTCTGTCTCACTCAGAGTCATTTTCTGGTACTAAGCGGCATCATGTGTGAGTGGCCGCAACCCTGCAAAATGTGGCGCCACATGTGTTAAGGAGGAGTCAGGACCAGTATTCATCTGTCTTACTCCTCCCTCCCCACAGCAAAATGGGTGGCAGACACTGCAAGGGCCTATCCCTGCCTCCAAGATTCCTAACGCATTCTAAAGTCAGTAGTTATGAGTTTTACACTACAAAGCCGTAGCATAAAACTCATAACTAAAGTGCTAAAAAGTACACTAACACCCATAAACTACCTATTAACCCCTAAACCGAGGCCCTCCCGCATTACAAACACTATAATAAAATTTTTAACCCCTAATCTGCCGCTCCCGACATCGCCGCCACTAGAATAAACATATTAACACCTAAACTGCCGTACTGCCGCCTCGCAAACACTAGTTAAATAATATTAACCCCTAATCAGCCGCCCCTAACATTGCCGCCACCTACATTATACTTATTAACCCCTAATCTGCCGCCCCTAACATCGCAGCAACCTTCATTATATTTATTAACCCCTAATCTCATGCCCCCAACATCGCCGCCACCTACATTATATTTATTAACCCCTAATCTGCCGTCCCCAATGTCGCCGCCACTATTCTAAATGTATTAACCCTATAAACCTAAGTCTAATCCTAACACCCCCTAACTTAAATATAATTTAAATAAATCTAAATAAAATTACTATCATTAACTAAATTATTCCTATTTAAAACTAAATACTCACCTATAAAATAAACCCTAAGCTAGCTACAATATAACTAATAGTTACATTGTAGCTAGCTTAGGGTTTATTTTTATTTTACAGGCAAGTTTGTATTTATTTTAACTAGGTAGAATAGTTACTAAATAGTTATTAACTATTTATTAACTACCTAGCTAAAATAAATACAAATTTACTTGTAAAATAAAACCTAACCTAAGTTACACTAACACCTAAAACTACACTACAATTAAATAAATTACCTAAATTAAGTACAATTAAATAAATTAAATTAGCTAAATCACACAAAAAAAACACAAAATTACAGAAAATAAAAAACAATTTACAGATCTTTAAACTAATTATACCTAATCTAATAACACTATCAAAATTAAAAAAGCCCCCCCAAAATAAAAAAAAACCCTAGCCTAAACGAAACTATCAATAGCTTTTAAAAGGGCCTTTTGCGAGGGCATTGCCCCAAAGAAATCAGCTCCTTTTCCTGTAAAAAAAAATACAAACACCCCCCCAAAAGTAAAACCCACCACCCACACAACCAACCCCCCAAATAAAATACTAACTACAAAAACCTAAGCTCCCCATTGCCCTGGAAAGAGCATTTGGATGGGCATTGTCCTTAAAAAGGCATTTAGCTCTATTGCAGGCCCAAAGTCCTAACCTAAAAAATAAACCCTCCCAATAAACCCTTTAAAAACCCTAACACTAACCCCCGAAGATTCACTTACCGGTAGAAGTCTTCATCCAAGCGGCAAGATGTCCTCATGGAAGCCGGCAGAAGTGGTCCTCCAGACGGGCAGAAGTCTTTATCCAGACGGCATCTTCTATCTTTATCCTTCCGGTGCGGAGCGGGTCCATCTTCAAGACATCTGTCGCGGAGCTTCCTCTTCTTCCGACGGACTAACGATGAATGAAGATACCTTTAAATGACATAATTCAAGATAGCGTCCCTTAGATTCCGATTGGCTGATAGAATTCTATCAGCCAATCGGAATTAAGGTAGAAAAAATCCTATTGGCTGATTGGATCAGCCAATAGGATTGAGCTTGCATTCTATTGGCTGTTCCGATCAGCCAATGGAATGTGATTTCAATCCTATTGGCTGATTGTATCACAAAATAGGATTGAAGTTCAATGCTATTGGCATTGGCCAATCGGAATCTAAGGGACGCCATCTTGGATGACGTCATTTAAAGGTACCTTCATTCGTCGTTAGTCCATCGGAAGAAGAGGATGCTCCGCGTCAGATGTCTTGAAGATGGACCCGCTCCGCACTGGAAGGATGAAGATAGAAAATGCCGTCTGGATGAAGACTTCTGCCCGTCTGGAGAACCACTTCTGCCAGCTTCCTTGAGGACATCTTGCCGCTTGGATGAAGACTTCTCCCGGTAAGTGAATCTTCGGGGGTTAGTGTTAGGATTTTTTAAGGGTTTATTGGGTGGGTTTATTTTTTACGTTAGGGCTTTGGGCCTGCAATAGAGCTAAATGCCCTTTTAAGGGCAATGCCCATCCAAATGCCCTTTTCAGGGCATTGGGGAGCTTAGGTTTTTGTAGTTAGTATTTTATTTGGTGGGTTGGTTGTGTGAGTGGTGGGTTTTACTGTTGGGGGGGTGTTTGTATTTTTTTTAAAAGGAAAAAGAGCAATGCCCCACAAAAGGCCCTTTTAAGGGCTATTGGTAGTTTAGGTTAAGCTAGGGTTTTTTTATTTTGGGTGGGCTTTTTTTATTTTAAAAGGGCTATTAGATTAGGTGTAATTAGTTTAAAGATCTGTAATTTGTTTTTTATTTTCTGTAATTTAGTGGGGGGGGGGGGGTTTGTGATTTAGCTAATTTAATTTAATTTATTTAATTATATTTAATTAATCTAATTGAGTTAATTGTAGTGTAGTGTTAGGTGTTAGTGCAACTTAGGTTAGGTTTTATTTTACAGGTAAATTTGTATTTATTTTAGCTAGGTAGTTAGTAAATAGTTAATAACTATTTAGCAACTATTCTACCTAGTTAAAATAAATACAAACTTGCCTGTAAAATAAAAACAAACCCTAAGCTAGCTACAATGTAACTATTAGTTATATTGTAGCTAGCTTAGGGTTTATTTTATAGGTAAGAATTTAGATTTAAATAGGGATAATGTAGTTAATGATAGTAATTTTATTTAGATTTATTTAAATTATATTTCAATTAGGGGGTGTTATGGTTAGGGTTAGACTTAGGTTTAGGGGTTAATAAATTTAATATAGTGGCGGCGACGTTGGGGCGGCAGATTAGGGGTTAATAAGTGTAGGTAGGTTGCAGCGACATTGGGGGCGGCAGATTAGGGGTTAATAAATATATAGTGATGTCGTGAATAGTTAGCCGGCGAATAGTTCCCGGCGAACATAGCATGTTCGTGTTCGCCGCGGCGGGCGAACATATGCAATGTTCGATCCGCCCCCTATTTGTCATCATTGAGTAATACTTTGACCCTGTACCTCACAGTCAGCAGGCACATTCCAGCCAATCAGCAGCAGACCCTCCCTCCCAGACCCTCCTACCTCCTGGACAGCATCCATTTTAGATTCATTCGCTGCATTGTTAGTGAGAGGAGGGACAGTGTAGCTGCTGCTGATTGAATAGGGAAATCTATAGCTAGGCTAATGTATTCAGTGTCCACTACAGTCCTGAAGAACTCATCTGATCTTTGCTGTAAGGACAGCACCCCAAAAAGCCCTTTTTAGGGCTAGAACATCTGCTTTTTTTTTTTTCCCTGTGTAATCTAATTGCAGTTGCCTGCCTGCCAGCATGTGTGTCAGGCTCACAGCGCATACTGTTCCCACTTGCCCAGTGCCACCACTCATATCTGGTGTAACAGTAGTGTAGATTTTAAAAAAACCCACTTTTTTGACTGTGTTAAATAATAGCAGTCAGTTTCCTTCACACGTGTGCATTTAAGTGCCTGCCTGCCAGGGCACAGTGTCACCCCAGTGCAACTCATATGTGGTGTAACAGTAGTGTAGATTTAAAAAAACAACACTTTTTTGACTGTGTTAAATAATAGCAGTCACTTTCCTTCACACGTGTGCGTTTCAGGGCCTGCCTGCCAGGGCACAGTGTCACCCCAGTGCAACTCATATCTGGTGTAACAGTAGTGTAGATTTAAAAAAAAAAAACACTTTTTTGACTGTGTTAAATAATAGCAGTCAGTTTCCTTCACACGTGTGCATTTAAGTGCCTGCCTGCCAGGGCACAGTGTCACCCCAGTGCAACTCATATGTGGTGTAACAGTAGTGTAGATTTAAAAAAAAAAAAACACTTTTTTTGACTGTGTTAAATAATAGCAGTCAGTTTCCTTCACACGTGTGCGTTTAAGTGCCTGCCTGCCAGGGCACAGTGTCACCCCAGTGCAACTCATATGTGGTGTAACAGTAGTGTAGATTTTAAAAAAAACAACACTATTTTGACTGTGTTAAATAATAATACTACAGGAAAGTTTTCCTCTGTGAAAAGCAGAATTGGGCAAAAAGAAGCTACTACCAGGTGGCAACCGGGCCATAGAACAAGCTATTTATGCTGCTGTTCGTTCCTGGCAGACTGCTTCTCATTCTGTTTTGCATATGTATTTATGTACAGGCATGCATCATTTTATTGCGCTCTCCTCATATGGCATTTTTGTTGTAGCTAGAGTGCTGGTTGGACAACAATTTTAGCTCTCAGAAAAATTTACTTTGTGGCACCAACTGCATAAGCTTTTATTCTCCTTGCCCAATGCAACGCCTGCCCTCTGTGAGAAATCCTCCTGGGCGCAAAATGGTTAGTGATCATGCCCATCTACTGGGGAGAGAGACGGACTGTCTCTCCTCCTGGGAAGAGGGATCTGCTGCTGGGAGGGAGGCCGACTACCTCCGCTCCCTGAGAAACTGTGCTGCCGCTGGGGAGGGAGACCGGCTGTCTCTGCTCCCTGTACAGGGTTCTGCCACTGGGGAGAGAGACCAACTGTCTCCTCTCCCAGAAAGGGATTCTGCCGCTGGGGAGAGAGACCGCCTGTCTCCTTTCCTTGCAAGGGGTTCTGTGTAAGGGGAGGGAGGACGACTACCTCCGCTCCTTGGGGATGGATCTGCTGCTGGGGAGAGAGAACAACTGTCTCCTCTCCCTGCTCCTGGCTCAACCGCTGGGGAGAGAGACCGACTGTTTCCTCTCCCAGGAAGGGGTTCTGCCACTGGGGAGAGTTATCGACATCCGTCTCTCCCTGCAAGAGGTTCTGTGTAATGGGAAGGAGGACGACTACCTCCACTCCCAGGGGATGGCTCTGCCGCTGGGGATAGAGATCGACTGTCTCATCTCCCTGCTCCTGGCTCTGCTGCTGGGGAGAGAGACCGACTGTCTCCTCTCCCAGGAAGGGGTTCTGTGTAAGGGGAGGGAGGATGACTACCTCCGCTCCCAGGGGATGGCTCTGCCGCTGAGGAGAGAGACCAACTGTCTCCTCTCCCTGCTCCTGGCTCTGCTGCTGGGGAGAGAGAAAAATTGTCTCCTCTCCCAGGAAGGGGTTCTGCGTAAGGGGAGGGAGGACGACTACCTCCGCTCCCAGGGGATGGCTCTGCTGCAGGGGAGAGAGACCAACTGTATCCTCTCCCTGTTCCTGGCTCTGCCGCTGGGGAGAGAGACCGACTGTCTCCTCTCCCAGGAAGGGGTTCTGTGTAAGGGGAGGGAGGATGACTATCTCCTCTCCCTGGTTTACCCAAGCTACTGCAGGGGCTGGGCAGAGGCCGACAGCTCTCTGACCTGTTGCCAGTGCTTCTGCTAGGGTGGCTCCCTTGTCCAAGTTCATAAGCTCGGGGCTTGGCTGCTGATCTGTATCTAGCAGCTCGTCGTCGCTTATGCTCTGTTGCCACTTCTCTGGGGCCAACCTCCACGATTTCCAGACTGCTGTATCATGGCTCCCTGCAGGCTCTGTGGCATGCTGTTTAACGCAATGTAGCAGTCTTTTGTATCTCTGTTCCATCTCCAATTCCTTGCCACATATATAATCCAAATCGGCTTACAGCCAGGGTACCCTGAAAGACTCAGCAGGCTCCCTCAGTACTCACAAATGTCCTTAAGTCTCCGCTCCTCCTGACTCCCAAAATCTAGGTCCTCTGCCATTAGTTCAAATAATAATCCATGGCTGCCATAGCCAAAGCCCTCTGTGGGGACACCATCACCCAGCCATGGCCACACTTGCATAGCATACCATCAGAGGGCCCTGTAGCTGGAATCCAGAACCATCTCATCCTGGACCAGTCCATCCAATTTAGACAGCCATTCCTCCCGGGGCTGTCCTCCCAGGCAAGGTACTCAGAACTTCTACTGGAGCCAGTAATCTTCATCATAAGGGGGGAAGGTTGTTACTCGATAGCCCTGCTCTTGCTGAAGAGACTCCCTCCAGAGTCGCCAGTGGACAAGGTCCCTTTGTGCCAGCAGGTCACAATACGAACTAAGACCATCCAGCTGGGCCAGCGCCTCCTGTACTCTCCTTAGGAGATTGGTTCCCATAGTTACCGACTACTGTGGCACGTCTCCTCTGTCAGCAGAAACTGTGTTATAGAAGAAGATCCCACCGCTGCCAGCCAATGTGACAGATATCCCGGCTTCCAAAAAAGTATTTTTCTTCTGTTCCCATGTTGGACTTTTAATAATTGATTGATTAAAGAAATATTTTTAACTCTGACCCCGGACAAGCTCTTTCTTTTTTGGATTACATTTGCCGTTTTACCTCCGGGATCAGATTGAAGGATCGAGTGCTGGTACGTCCTATCCAATGGGAGGTAGGAGGGTGTGTATCTGTTAGCCACTCATGGTTGGCAACGTCAGGAGCGAGACACGCCGAGGCCTGTGTGCGACCGGATCTGTACCTGAGAGAGGAGTTTGACAGCGAGCGGTGTTAGGCGTACCCGCAGTTTGCCCCAAAGGAAGGGTGGCGAGGCAGCCCAGGATCACCGGAGTCGCTGATTTCCCTCTTGCGTCATTTGTGAGTAGAAATAAAGAAAATAATACTGTGGTAATACTGTGAATATAATCGTAACTACGCTGCAAGTAGTAAAGTGAATTGAGCCCAGTTTACCAATATCACTACACGGACTGTACCGTATGAGTTTGTATGCATTGAACTCACTTTATTGTTGACATTTTCGCTCAAGACACACAGGCAGGATTCCCAAGGTGGTTTATCTATACCAGCCTTTCTCATCTACTCAATCAACTATTTGTGCAACATCCACTCTCTCTACATATCTATACTTCCTTCGTACCAGTACACTATCGCCACATAGTACACATATTTTATGGGGATTGTATGACTAGGTGTGTTTTTTGTCTACTACACCGTTCTCTCCTTTACAGATATCCCGGCTTCCCCGACTGGGTAGCTCCACCAAAAAGGTCCTGCTTACTCCCTGCCGACTGCAGCTATGTAGCTGGCAAGTGACCACAGCCTGTAGCCACCCCTGATGCCCAACAGCACTAGTATTAAGGGTACCATCCCGTGGCAGACTCCAGCTACCCAGACTGGGTAGCTCTGCCTGAGTGTCCTTCCTCTGCCTGGAACAGGCTGCTATGTAGCCCAGGAAAGTGATTTTAGCTGGAGCCAACCCAGATAACTAGACAGACTAGCATTCAGGTGAAACAAGAACTGATTTTATTGAAAACACACAATCCTTTTATACACACAGCTCATCTTGATAAGACCTTGGACAATCCCACCATAGCAGCCACAGTTCCAGGACACAGGGGTGGCGGTTTCAGGGTGATCCCGGTAGAGTGGCAGCACTTCCAGGGTGTCATTTTAAAGGTCCCCAGATGCCACAGTCCAAAGATCAGTGTGATTTGTTACTGGAGACCGGAGTTACAGTCAGTAACTTATGAAGTTATGGGGTTAGGGGTATCCAAAACCCCCGGTTCCAAAAGGAGCTCCCCTCCGATAATTCCCCAGCTCTTGTCTCTGGGGCAAAGGGCTGCTGGAGTGACCAGGGGTAAAGTTAGCGGGTGTCCTGCTGTCCTGTGGCTGACCAGGAGCCCGGCCAGCCTGACAGGAGTTTGGCGGGTGTCCGTTGTGAGGCGGCCGACTGGGAGTTCCAGGAGCCCGGCTAGCCTAGGAGGGTTTTCCCGGTCATAGACCAGCTCTACTCTTACCAATTTTAGAACACAAAAACAAGCCAACAAAAGCAAACAAAAGCTTTCAGAGATTGTGGTTGCTCTGAGGAGCCCAAAACCACTGAGAAACAACAGGGGTGAGGTTGTAGGGGTTTAACCCTTGCAGCTCAGTATCCGTGACATAGTTAAATGCTGAGAACTGATGCTTGTCACTAAAGCTTTATAAAAACTCCACAATTAACTATGGGCAAGATTACAAGTGGAGCGCTAAATGATTGTGCTCCCGCAAATGGGCAAATTACAAGTGGCTGGTTATTGCTACAGCAAGCTCTTGGTAGCAATTAGCATTTATAAAATTAACCAGAGATCTGATCTCTGGTTAATTTTATAAATCTGCCCCAAAATACTGTCTATTGTAGTTTATTAAAAAAATAAAGATGGCAGCATCTTTATTTTTTAATAAAATTACTGCACTAGGCAGTATTTTGGGGTTAAAGTTGGTTCCTTTACATTGAGGTCTATGAGAACTGTGTGTCCCTAGTAAATATATATGTACATGCTGATATACATATATATATTTATGTGTTAATTTGTGTATACAAAAAACAACGAAAGTCCAGAGCACCAGGTACTTAAAACATACAAAAGCTTTTAATGAAGTGCCTGTGGCAATTTTAAAAACAGCATATACAAACACTGAGTACAAGGTATGGAAAAGCTCAGACCAAAAACGCTATATACACATATTAACACATAAATATATATATATATATATATATATATATATCAGCATATATATTTACATTAGCTGCCATCGGTGCGCAACTTGCTCCCTTCACTGGCGCTGAAGTTCTGATGCCATCTCTGACGGCATTAGAACAAGGCTCCCTTTGGAACCTCTGGACGCTCGAGAGAGAGAGTGTGGGCAATGCTTCCTAGCTCATGAAGGCTATATTTATGCTCCACTGTGTAATACCAGCGCACGATAATGTTGGTATTACAAGTTGACAGCAATGCGAATGCAAGCTCGTGTTTTCATTCCTAGGAAGCATTGCGCTCACGAGAATGTGCTTCCTTAGGCTCCAATAGAAGCCTTGTTCTCATGCCGTGAGACACTTTTAATCTAGCCCATAATGTCATATGAACTATAAATATAAATCAAAACTACATAAACTATATTAAATGTTACTATATGTAAGCTGTAAAGATCGACAGCTTCAAGGTATAAATATAGTCTAGCTACCAATAAAGATTCAAGTAAAAAGACAGATATTGTTAGTGCAAGTTAGAGGTGAGTACTAGTCAGGAGTCTGGTCACTGTTGTGTCCCAACTCCATGTACACTTTTGCCTCTTTCGTCTTACGTGTGCTCAGAGTGTTAAATGCGTGTTTTTTTAGGTCTACTAAAATGAGTGTGAAGGCCTACCCCTGAAATTCATCATAGTACAGCCTATATGCAGTGCAGAAAAAAGAAGTGTGTTTGCATATTTTATAGAAGTGGCCATATTCTGGTGTTCCTTAAAGGGACATAATACTTATATGCTAAATCACTTGAAAGTAATGCGGCATAACTGTAAAAAGCTGACATGAAAATATCACCTGAACATCTCTATGTAAAAAGGGAAGGCATTTTATCTCACAATTTCTTCAGCTCACCAGGGTAGGTGCTCTGCGAACAGTTATTCTCTAGCTGCTGTAAAGCTGCAAGTTGGGGGGGGGAGAAGCCAATCAGCCGTCATGCATTGCTTTGCTGTGATCTCATGAGATTTCACTTAAATCTCATTAGATTTCACAGTAAACTTCCTTAAACTGAATAGGAAAATAGTATGACTTTGCCTGCACATGCCACATGCACGCACCTTTGCAAGTTCTGGGACTAGCTTTCTTAAAACGGGTGTGTGAATATCTTCCTTTTTTACATAAAGATGTTCAGGTGATATTTTCTAGTAAGATTTTTACAGCTGTGCTGCATTACTTTCATGTGCCTCAACATTTGTGTATCATGTCCCTTTAATAGGCATTAATTGCACAATTTACTTCTGGATAACTGCCAAAATTGTGTATCAATATGGAGGTCAAAGGCAAAATTTGACAAGGTGACATAACCTATGAAGGTCAGCACTAGTGCAGAAATAAAGGGAGAAATAATATAATATATTTTCTGATATTTCTTTTTATTTATTTATATATATATATTTATACACACACACATCTATGCAGCATCTTCTTTCACATTTGGATGCTAACAAAGCATTTTGGATGCTAACAAAGGATTGTGGATGCTAACAAAGCATCCTTGTGCTCATGCTTAGGGAGTACCAGAACCTTTTTTATCCCTAGGTTTAGATATATATTTTACAAAAAAAAAAACTATGTGAAGAACATTGGAATGTGAAATATTAATATTTCATTTCAGAATAAGGCACTTTCCTTAAAGGCGATCCGGTTTGCTCAAGTAGGGTGATCGTTTTCTTCCCCCAATTTCTGTGCTCAGTTAAAGTCTATGGGAAAATACATTAAAGTGATAGCGATATTCTCAATTCACCTTTTTGCTTCTAGCGGAGTTAACGCGTGAGCAGGAGCAAGAAATAGGGCTCCACTCATAATCTCTAGACCATGCTATGTATTAAAAAATTATAAGCGCACAATGGATTGAAATAGCAATAATGTTCCACCTCCTTTAATGTTATGTATCATAAATAATTAATAATTGTCTATCTATAATCACAAGGAAATACAATATGTTTTGGGTGTGCAGTAATTTGAAATAAAACTTTTCACTTGAGTCTTGCCCCGTGCGCATTTTCTTCTTTTTTTTCTTCTCTATAATAAAGTTTATGTACTATTTAGAATAGCATAGGGCTATGTCTTTTTATTCTGTAATAGGCACTTATGACCGGTGTTACCATATAAAGCATTCACTTCAAAAAAGGTATGTAGGTAGAAAAAGTCGCAACTTTGATCTCCTTAAAAATTAACTTTTATTGAATAGTCATATAAAATAATCCGTAATACACGTACCTAATAAATACAAGACAAACATATATATTAAAAGAAAAGGTGAAAACAAAGCTGAGGCGAAATGCGCATCAGGCGGACGTAACCTGGTGTGTGATGCTTTGAGTATGTGTTGAAAATTGTTCCACATACATCTATTTGCTATATACCTTTAGCTATATTTAGTATGTGTTGAAAAAGTTCCACATACATCTATTTGTTATATACGAAATGAGGAAAAAAGGAAAGCTGAGTCCAAAGGTCGGTAATAAAGTTTATTGCAGAACAGGCTTCTGAAGGCTAGGTGAGCTCCATCTAACGCGTTTCGCGCATGGGCACATGCGCTTCATCAGAGATATCAGTCTCTGCTGGTCGGGATCTTATAAAGGTTTGAGCGGCCAATCAGAATCAATGGGATCATTGGCTATTGTAATATGAGGTTATTAATTAGATGAATAGTGAGGTGGACACTCATAAGTTAATCATTTAGACCCCGCTCAGCAAGAGACTGATAGAACAAATTGCTAATAAACAATATTCTATATGTTGTACTTGGTTATACATAATATTACACTCAAATATATATACATACAAATCAGCTGTTACTATGCTGGAAGGGGTTGTAAAATAATTTTTTTGGAAGCGATTTCTATGTGCTAGCCAATTGTTATTCATAAATTGTAATCTATATTTTAATACTTATAAAGGTAACATATGTTGATCTTGAACGACAAAACAATTATTGCGAACATGTGATTGAATTATACCCCTTGGTCAACGCTAGTGCTCTATCTAAATACAGCAAGACATTTGGTGGTCCTTAATGGATCCCCAGCTGGTTGTATATAATATCCATTGGTTAAAAATATTAATAACATACTATTACCCCATGTGCAGAAGTATATATAAACTTATATATATCTCTAAGCCACCTTATGGTTCAGCAGGGAAGAAGCGTGTGCTCTTCCCTGCTTAGATGTGGCCCCTAAGAAGTATAAAGCTAGTGAGTATGTGTCACTCTATTTTACTGATGGATGAATGTGTATCAGTATGATGGTCTTCTCTAAAATGATTATGTAAAAGATAGAGAGGAAGAATGGCACTGCTTGTTTATCACTATAAGGGGAGGCTGGAGTGTATTGTCTACCTTACCAGCTGCTAGATGGCTACACTGAAGAGAAGGGGGGGGGGAATAGCTGATAGGTGAGCATAATGAGAACTTTTGAGAATTAGACTAAAAGCAAAGCTTTCTTTAAATGAATAGGAGAGGGACCAGATTGGTTTAGATTAGTATGCATTGGACTTATTGAAACTCTTGGTGGATCTTTTTTTGTTTTATCATTATCTATCTTTTGTTATCTTCTTTTATATGGAGATTGTAGACCAATGGTGACTAGTTCATATGTATAGGGAGAGTTTTGTTTACTCTATGTATAGATTTACATCATATCTTTTGTTCATGCCTTGGGGTACCCTAGTTTGTAACATGAAGATCCAGTATACCTCTCTTTTAGATAGCATTTTATTCCTGTCTCCCCCTAACGGATTACTGATGATTTGTTCTATAGCTTTGAATGTAAAATGGGTCAGTTTTTGTGCATGTGTATGAAAATGTTTGGCCACTGGAGTTCTAGGGAATTCTTCTTCTATAGACAAGAGATGTTCTCTTATTCGATCTTTTAAAGAGCGTGTCGTGATTCCTACATATTGTTGTTGGCAAAATGAGCATGTAATTAAATAAATGATGTGTGTAGATGTGCAATCCATTCTGGTGGTAATCGGATATGATTTATGAGTCTGTGAGGAAGTAAAAGTGGAACTTTTGTCAGTATATTTACAACTCTTACAGGGTACATGACCACATCTGTAGTTACCTTTAATTGGGGTGAGCCAATTGGTAGTTGGTAAAGTTTTGTTATGAAACTTATGTGTAATCTTGTCTCGTTTTGTTGGTGCTCTTTTGGCTACAAATCTGATGTGTTTGTGTAGTTTTTCCCTTAGGGTAGTGTCACCATTAAGGACAGGTAGATATTTCTTGATAATCCTTACAATAGTGTAGAATTGGTTACTATAGCTGGTTACAAAGCTTATGTCTTCTTTAAAGGCTGGTCTAGTTGTATCCTTATTATTGTTGTTGGATGTGCTATTTACTGCTTTGTTATTTAAAAGTAATGTCCTGTCTATTTTCATTACTTGAGATTTGACTTTGAGGAGAAGACTTCTTTTGTATCCTCTAGCTACTAGTCGGTTGGTGAGTTCATCTGCTTGTTTAGTATATAGCTGAAGAGAACTACAGTTTCTTCGGAGCCTAAGGTACTGACCCTTGGGGATACCTCTTTGTGTGTGGGGGGCATGGCAAGAATCTGCTCTTAGTATCGTATTTCTTGAGAGGGGTTTCCTAAAGGTGCTGGTTATAATGTCACCCTCACTATTGTGTTCTAATGTAAGATCTAAGAAATTGATTATCTGATCATTATTTTCATACGTAAATGTCAGGTTGAGTGTGTTATCATTGAAGTGATCAATAATCTCCTGAATTGTGAGTTCTGTATTTTTCTTGTAAATCAGAATTAGGTCGTCTATAAACCTACCATATACAACTACTTTGTCCTCGAGGGCCAGCCCACCCCCAAAAAGATGGAGATGTTCGAAGTACCCCATATACAGGTTTGCATATGAGGGGGCAAACTTGGCCCCCATGGCAGTGCCACATTTCTGGAGGTAGTAGTGGACCTCGAAGACAAAGTAGTTGTGTGTTAGAAGAAATCTAGTGAGTTCCTCAAGAAAAGTGATGAATTCCTCTGAGTAACTAGTGTGTCTTCTCAACATGTATGTTAAAGCTTTGAGGCCTTCCTCATGGGGGGGATACTCGAATAGAGGGCTGTGACATCTATGGATAGCCAAGTGTAGTTATCTAGCCAAGTGATTTCTTGAATTTGTTGTATCAAGTGTGTGCTGTCACGTATGTACCCAGGTAAGGACTTGACTATGGGTTGTAGCACATTGTCTAGCCAATTTCCCACCCTCTCGCACAGTGAACCTCTGCTGGCTACTATTGGTCTGCCAGGTGTATCAACAAGAGTTTTATGTATTTTAGTTACTGTGCGAAAGGTGGGGATGGTTGGATGTTCTACTAGACAGTAGGTGGCTATTTCTTGAGTTAAAAATCCATCTTCCACTGCTGAATCTAACAGGGTGCGGAGTTGTTGTTTAAATTTATGGGTTGGGTTGTAAGTCAATTTTGAGTATGTTTCACTGTCATTAAGTTGTCTATATACTTCTCTTTTGTATTTGTTATATACTTTTAGCTATATTTAGTATGTGTTGAAAAAGTTCCACATACATATATTTATTAGCAAGTTGGTAATACTGAGAGTATAAATATTGGAGGGGAGTGTGAGGGGTATCTTAATTAATATGGTTTGGGGACTGTGTCCCCTATTTTTTCTATATAAAGTATATTTAGTCAGACTCCTCATTAGTAGGAACTAACATATGTTTCCTGTTTTACCATCTTACTTGTTACATTTTATAACAATATATTGGTATAATTCAGCACACACAGGTTTTCACCTTTTCTTTTAATATATATGTTTGTCTTGTATATATAAGGTCAGTGTATTACAGACTTTATATGATTATTCAATAAAAGTTAATTTTTAAGGAGATCAAAGTTGTGACTTTTCTACCTATATACCTCTTTGAAGTGAGTGCTTTATATAGTGCTTCTTTCTCTCTTTATTTATATTATATTGGCACTGAGCACCCTCCAAACTCTCTTTTGTGGGTTTACCCTAAATATTGATTCACACAATAAACTTTGTTTAACTTATGACCAGTGCTGCAATATATTCATACCTATATAACATGCCCACTAGTGTTGCTGCCCAGTAAATAATAAAACATGACTCCTCCACACTATATTAAACACTTCACAATAATTAACACTAACCATAACCCCCACTGCATTAAGATCTAACAATTTGCTGCATTTAACCCTAGCTATGACCTGGCTCTTACCCACTTCATGACCTCAACTCCTCTTTTAACACCTGAACCCTCTGCTCCCCTATCCAGGCTATCCCATTCCTTACCACTATTTTACTCCAGTGATCTACATAAACCCCCTAATACACACCTTCTACACCCAAGGGACACCCACCTATATAGCCCCCAAGAAGATACCCTAAGACCCACATACCAAAATATCCCTACTAAATAATTCTGCACATACAAGATTAGTTAAAGGACCACTCAATGCAGTAGAATTGCATAATTAACAAGTGCATAATAAAATGACAATGCAATAGCACTTACCCTCTGCCGGACAGATAACTCAGCATGCTAAGGCACTGTGGCTGAGCTCTGTAGCAACCCAAGGGCTGCAGGTTTGATCCCCGGCAAGGTCCACTCAGCCTTTCATCTTTCCGAGGTCGATAAAATGAGCAGCACCTTGAGACCCTTACCGGTGATTAGCCGCGCTTTACAAGTACCCTATACATACATACCTTGAATTTCAAATAAGCAGTAGATTTTTTGCTTCTGACAAATTTATTTTTCTCCCATTTTCCGGCCCCCTGTGACAGACATCAGCCAATCACAGACTAGTATAAGTATACCCTGTAAGCTTGTGCACATGCTCAGTAGGATCTTGATCCCCAGAAAGTGTGTCTATTAAAAGACTGTGCAAAATGTGATAATGGAGGCAAATTGGAAAGTGCCTTAAAACTGCTGCTCTTTCTGAATCATACAAGTTTATTTTTACTTGCGTGTCCCTTTAAGTAATCTTGTATGTTTTTTGTGAGTATCTAGAAGTGCTCGTATTAAGTTGAAAGTAAAAAGTTTAAGCTTGCAGGCTAACCTGACGCTCGTAAAAATCTGAAGTTAGAATGTCGTGCGCACTAAAACGTATTCCCTATAGAAGTCAATGGAGCAAAACAAAAATGGAAAAACCTAACACACTATTTGTTCGCAAACACGATTACATATTCTTAAGTGCGCTAACCCGACATGAAAATATAAATATTTTACATTCCAATGTTCTTCACATAGCAGAATATGTTCTATTTATTTTTTGGGGCAAAAAAGTATTTAGTCAGCCACCAATTGTGCAAGTTCTCTTACTTAAGAAGATGAGAGAGGTCTGTAATTTTCATCATAGGTATACCTCAACTATGAGAGACAACATGTGGAAACAAATCCAGATAATCACATTGTCTGATTTGGAAAGAATTTATTTGCATATTGTGCTGGAAAATAAGTATTTGGTCACCTACAAACAAGCAAGATTTCTGGCTCTCACAGACCTGTATCTTCTTCTTTAAGAGGCTCCTCTGTCCTCAACTCATTACCTGTATTAATGGCACCTGTTTGAACTTGTTATCAGTATTAAAGACACCTGACCACAACCTCTAACAGTCACACTCCAAACTCCACTATGGTGAAGACCAAAGAGCTGTCGAAGGACACCAGAAACAAAATTGTAGACCTACAACAGGCTGGGAAGACTGAATCTGCAATAGGCAAGCAGCTTGGTGTGAAGAAATCAACTGTGGGAGCAATAATTAGAAAATGGAAGACATACAAGACCACTGATAATCTCCCTCGATCTGGGGCTCCACACAAGATCTCACCCCGTGGGGTCAAAATGATCACAAGAACGGTGAGCAAACATCCCAGAACCACACGAGGGGACCTAGTGAATGACTTGCAGAGAGCTGGGACCAACGCAACAAAGGCTACCATCAGTAACACACTACGCCGCCAGGGACTCAGATCCTGCAGTGCCAGACGTGTCCCCCTGCTTAAGCCAGTACATGTCCGGGCCCATCTGAAGTATGCTAGAGAGCATTTGGATGATCCAGAAGTGGATTGGGAGAATGTCATATGGTCAGATGAAACAAAAGTAGAACTGTTTGGTAGAAACACAACTCGTCGTGTTTGGAGGAGAGAGAATGCTAAGTTGCAACTAAAGAACACCATACCTACTGTGAAGCATGGGGGTGGCAACATCATGCTTTGGGGCTGTTTCTCTGCAAAGGGAACAGGACGACTGATCCGTGTACATGAAAGAATGAATGGGGCCATGTATCGTGAGATTTTGAGTGCAAACCTCCTTCCATCAGCAAGGGCATTGAAGATGAAACGTGGCTGGGTCTTTCAGCATGACAATGATCCCAAACTCACCGCTCGGGCAATGAAGGAGTGGCTTCGTAAGACGAATTTCAAGGTCCTGGAGTGGCCTAGCCAGTCTCCAGATCTCAACCCCATAGAAAACCTTTGGAGGGAGTTGATAGTCCGTGTTGCTCAGCGACACCCCAAAACATCACTGCTCTAGAGGAGATATGCATGCAGGAATTGGCCAACATACCAGCAACAGTGTGTGACAACCTTGTGAAGACTTACAGAAAACGTTTGACCTCTGTCATTGCCAACAAAGGATATATAACAAAGTATTGAGATGAACTTTTGATATTGACCAAATACTTATTTTCCACCATAATTAAATTAAATAAATTCTTTCCAAATCAGACAATGTGATTGTCTGGATTTGTTTCCACATTTTGTCTCTCATAGTTGAGGTATACCTATGATTAAAATTACAGGCCTCTCTCATCTTCTTAAGTGGGAGATCTTGCATAATTGGTGGCTGACTAAATACTTTTTTGCCCCACTGTATATTTCAGAGTTCAAAATATGGCAATGAGATACTTAGTGGAATGAGATTTCTTTAAAGAATCAGTTCAGGTTTGTCTGATCCCATAAAAGACAAATTAGCCAGAATAAATATTCCAGATAACCTTAAAGCCCTTATTGCTTTAGTCATAAAAATAGACCGTAGGTTTAGGGAAAGGAAGCAAGAGAGAGGTTACACAGATACATATGTGAAACTTCCTATATCAAAGAACCCAACGTCACATAATAAAACACAAGATGAAGCTATGGAAATTGGGTTATAAGGGGACCCCTTACTATAGAGGAAAAGCATTGCAGAAAAGCAAATGGACTTTGTCTGTACTGCGCATCAAAAGAACATTCAGTATCTGATTGTCCATCTCTAAAAAAGCAGAAACTAGGTAAGACCTCTCATCCAGTGGAAAAAACAGCCCAATTACTTTCTAATACAGTACCTGTTTCTTTACAGTGGGGACACCAGCGACTTAATCTTGATGCCATGCTGGATTCAGTAGCCTACGCCTGTTATATAGATATCAACCTTGTAAATACTAATAACATACCAGTTATTCAAAAGCAAAAAGGGAGTTTAGATAACTTCTCCCATATACTCATTAGTTTTTGGTTTACATTTGTTAAGGCAACACCAACCAACCATTAATTGGGCAGATAACTCACTCAAGTTCCTATCCCCTTATCGTCTAAATACTTGTACTCCAACACTCCCAATTCTTAACATAACAGAGAATCAAGTACCTAGTTTCTATTCCGATTTTTCCCAAGTATTTGATAAACAAGAGGCAGAATCATTGCCACCACATAGGATTATGATTGTCCCATTGACCTAATACCTGGCTCTAGCGTCCCATACGGACATATATTTCCTTTATCCCAAACAGAGTTAGAGAAATTAAAGGAATATATTAATGACAATCTTTGAGAAGGCTTTATCGACTTCCCCCGCAGGTGCGGGGATATTGTTTGTTACAAAGATCAGACATTGCGGCCCATAGTGGATTACCGTGAGTTAAATAAGAGAACCATCAAAGACCTCTATCACTCATCCCTGAACTCATAGAAAGATTACAAGGTGCAACCATATATACAAAACTAGATTTAAGGGGTGCTTACAACTTAATTTATGTGCGTTCAGGTGATGAGTGGTTGACTGCATTTCAAACCCGTTATGGGTTATTCGAATACACGGTAATGCCGTGACCTTCTGGACACATTCGTCGTTATTTACTTAGACAATATCCTAATTTTCTCCCAAAATGAAACCGAACACATAAAACATGTAAGGACAGTATTATTCAGACTACAAGCACACCATCTCTATGTAAAATTAAAAAAATGTATATTTCATAGTAAATCCATCACCTTCCTTGGGTACCATATATCTCCCTCTGGAATATACATAGAAGATAATAAAGTAAAAGTTATACAAGATTGGCCAATTCCAACAACTAGGAATAATGTACAATAATTCCTTGGCTTTGCTAACTTTTACAGGAAATTTATAAAAAAAATTCTCTGACATTGCAAAACCACTCACTTACCTCACTAAAACTGATACCCCATTTAAATGGAATACTGAAGCTATTTTTGCTTTCCAATTCTTAACCCTTTGGCAGTTAAGCCATTTCCCACCTGGGTGCTAAGCTAGTTTTGAGCTTTTTGTTGCAGTTCGTGTTTAAACACTTTTAGAAGTAAAGTTTCTGTGAATAAACTATACAAACTATATATTGTTTTTTTCAGCAGACCTAGCAGATTTTAAATATACCATTATTATATGTGTATGTCTCAACAGGTTTTAAAAATAAAGCATAAAATATGAAAAAAAAGTGTATTTTTGTACTCCACAATCAATACAAATTAGTTTGTAATTTTATTTTTCTAAACTCTATCACTAAAACCTGTGTTGCTAAATATTTGCAGTAGGTAACCGGTCTAAAATAAGCAGAAATTGAGAACATTTCACTGTGTTTTTCTACAGTTTTATTGCCAACGTGTCAATTTGATAGACCTTAATAAAAAGCATCTTTAAATTTAATTTATTGTTGCCAGCAATTAAACAGCTCTAGCCAGTGGCGTCACTAGGGTTGGTGTCACCCGGTGCGGTAAGTTATGGTGTCACCCCCCCCCCAGAAAGCAGACACACACAAAAACACAGGCAAACACACATACAAACACTCAGACACACTTAAAACATACTCAGATGCACACACAAACACTCGGAAACACACTCAGACACACACACAAAAACACACACACAAAAACACTGAGACACACACACACACACAAAAACTCAGACACACACATACAAAATATGTAAACTGCACTGCATTAATTATAAAGCGCATGCCTAGAGCTGCTCCCTGGCTCAGCAGAGCATCAAATGAAAGATAAACAGAACTATGAAAATTCTGCTCTCTGACTCTGTTCCAAGTCTGTCAGTGCACAGCCCCGGGCCGCGTGCCTACCGCTTCTTATGGCCAATCACCTCTGCACTCTGCCCACCCCCAGACCCCCGCCCGCCCTCCTACCTGTTCAGTGTGCACTTAGTGTACCGTAACCGTAATGATCTGGTGGGCATCATACGTGGCTTCTTCACTTTAAAGACAGTGTCAAACAGTCATGCGGTCAGGTGCCAGGCATCCCCTCATGATTTGCCAGTTCCCGTTTAGAGAGACAGCACAGCAGTGAGTGACTCCACTGCTCCACATGTCACTGAGCAGTGAGCACAGATAGGCAGGCAGGTTTAGGCTAGCAGCGCAACTTTGCAAGCCCCACGGCATGCCCACAACATTCATAGCGAAATTGGGCAGGGGAGAAGCAAAGTACAAACAAGCAAAAGCAGCCGGGAAAACTATTTGTTGAAATTGCAGCACTGGCTCAAGGGGCAAAAAAATTGTGTGTCTACATCTTCCCCAGTCCCACCAATGTTCACAAATGCCAGCCCCTCTAATAAAAAAAAAAAATCTATGCATCTCAACTTTATATTTCTTTGTATTTCAATAAAATTTAAAAAAAAAAAAAAAAAAAAAAAAATTTTTTTTTTTTGGTGTCACCCCCTGGTGGGTGTCACCCGGGTGCGGCCCGCCCCCCCCCCCGCCCCCCCCTAGTGACGCCACTGGCTCTAGCTGCCAGGGAAATTAAGATATGACAACAAAACTATATATTTTTAGAAACTACACCCCCAGATGCATCAAATGAGGTCTTATTTGTATTTGTATCACATTGCTGAAGTGTGCAACAAATAAGCGAATATCACACTTGTAAAAAAAATAAAAAAAAAATAAACAAAGCAACATGTTCATTTATATCTTACACACTCCAAATTTGTCCTAGCAATCCATGCAGCCCCTCATTTGATGCGCCAAGGGGTGTACTTTCCAAAACTGTGTACCTTGTATACTGTATCTTAAATTCCCAGATGGCTACAGCTGTCTAATTATAGACATCACCCCAAATGTTTAAAAACTATTTTTAAATAAGATTTTCAAGGTTGCCATATCTGCACTTAAACATAAAGTACAAATTTGTAGAAAGTACACCCCCTGACGCATCAAATGAGGGGCTATATGTACTTCTAGCACAAAAGTGGAGTGCGCAAATATTCATGGAATATGGTGCTTTGCTTAGAAAATATTTTTTTCTAAGCAAAGCGACGTTCATTTATGTCTTACGCACTCCAAATTTGTGCTAGCAATACATGCAGCCCCTCATTATATGCGTCAAGGGGTGTACTTTCCAAAACTGTGTACCTTGTATACTGTATCTTAAATTCCCAGGTGGCTACAGCTGTTAAACTGCAGACATCACCCCTAAATGTTTAAAGACAATTTTTAATTAAGATTTTCAAGGTTGCCATATGTGCACATAAACAGCTCTAGCCACCTGGGAAGTTAAATAAGAGTACATAAAGTACACATTTGTAGAAAGTACACCCCTGACGCATCAAATGAGGGGCTATATGTACTTCTAGCACAAAATTATTGGAGTGTGCAAATATTTATGGAATATGGTGTTTTGCTTAGAACATATTTTTCTCTAAGCAAAGTGACATGTTCATTTATGTCTTACACACTCCAAATTTGTGCTAGCAATACATGCAGCCCCTCATTATATGCGTCAAGGGGTGTACTTTCCAAAACTATGTACCTTGTTTACTGTATCTATAATTCCCAGGTGTCTACAGCTGTTAAACTGGAGACATGACTACCTTGAAACACTTTAAACATATAGGGGTTATATATGCAATTAGACAGTTTTATCTACCTCATTAATTGACTAACCTAATTCTAAATGATTTTATTTTATGTTTAAAAATATAACACTCTTTTGCATTACCCACACAAGCATTACAGGCACTCACACTGGTTGAATTAGCACATGGATACCCATGTGAGCAGTAACGCCACGTCAAGGCTTCAACCCTTGCTACTGACCATTCACACACCTTTCATGTCTGATTCACTCACAGAAGCACCCACCCCTACATACATCACATACAATACTACTACTGACCATACACACACCTTTTGTATCTTTATTCACTTACAGAAACACAACCCCTACCACTGGCCAGTCACACACCTTTCATATCTCCCTTCATACGTACCTTTTGCTAGGGGCAACTCAATCACTGGGCTGGTCAGGCATAAGCCTCAACCAGGGTACTGGGCTGGTCAGGCGTAAGCCTCAACCAGGGTACTGGGCTGGTCTGGCATAAGCCTCAACCAGGGCACTGTGCTGGTCAGGCATAAGCCTCAACCAGGGTACTGGGCTGGTCAGACGTATGCCTCTACCAGGGCACTGGGCCGGTCAGGTATAAGCCTCAACCAGGGTACTGGGCTGGTCAGGCGTAAGCCTCAACCAGGGTAATGGGCTGGTCAGACGTATGCCTCTATCAGGGCACTGGGCCGGTCAGGCATAAGCCTCAACCAGGGTATTGGGCTGGTCAGGCGTAAGCCTCAACCAGGGTACTGGGCTGGTCAGGCATAAGCCTCATCCATGGCACTGTGCTGGTCAGGCGTAAGCCTCAACCAGGGTACTGGGCTGGTCAGGCATAAGCATCAACCAGGGCACTGGGCTGGTCAGGCGTAAGCCTCAACCAGGGCACTGTGCTGGTCAGGCGTAAGCCTCAACCAGGGTACTGGGCTGGTCATTAGTGATGTCGTGAACTTAAAATTTTCTGTTCGCGAACGGCAAACGTGAACTTCCGCAACTGATCGCGAATGGGCGAACCGCCATTGACTTCAATAGGCAGGCAAATTTTAAAACCCACAGGGACTCTTTCTGGTCACAATAGTGATGGAAAAGTTGTTTCAAGTGTAGTTGATGCAGAGTCTGGTTTTAATCCATAAAGGGCATAAATCACCTAACATTTCTCAATTGTTTGGAATAACGTGCTTTAAAACATCAGGTATGATATTGTATCGATCATGTAGTGTAAGGGTTACGCCCGCTTCACAGTGACAGACCAAACTCCCCGTTTAATGCACCGCAAACAACCGCAAACAGTCCATTTGCACAACTGCAAACTGCCCATTTGCACAAGGTTGGATACCAAGCTAGCCATGTCCCGATCCTTGTCCTCACTGATGTCATTGAAGGTCTCTTCCTCCACCCAGCCACGTACAACACCAAGGGTCCCCAAAAGGTGTCAACAAGCCCCCTGGGACGCCTGCTGTGTTTGGTCTTCCACCTCCTCAAAGCCACCCTCCTCCTCTGACTCCTCTTCTTCAGACTCCTCTCTCTGCGTTGCCTCTATCTGCATTATTATAAGGTGTGTTAAGTAGTACTATTCCTATCAGATTAATCCCTGTTCCATCCCCTATCAGGGGACGTGTATATGGCATTGATTTTAGGAACCCGGGAGATGGAAAAAGATGCTTGGTCGGTCCTCCTACTTCAAATTTTGCAGATGGACATTTGGCCGACGGACATTTGGCCGATGGACATTTGGACGAAACACAAGTGGATGTCAGATAACAGTCCGGCCACAAGATAGATAGATTTGATAGATAGATAGATAGATAGATAGATAGATAGATAGATAGATACATACATGGTCCAGCAAGCGATTCTGATAAGGCTGTTTCTGGTGGTGATGGTGACCACAACTCTTCATCTTCAACTCATCTACGGCCTGATCCAGCACTCTTCGCAGGGCATGCTCCAGGAAGAAAACAAATGGTATGATGTCGCTGATGGTGCCTTTGGTGCGACTGACTAGGTTTGTCACCTCCTCAAAAGGACGCATGAGCCTACAGGCATTGCGCATGAGCGTCCAGCAACGTGGCAAAAAAATTCCCAGCTCCGCAGAGGCTGTCCTAGCACCCCGGTCATACAAATACTCGTTAACGGCTTTTTCTTGTTGGAGCAGGCGGTCGAACATTGGGAGTGTTGAATTCCAACGTGTCGGACTGTCGCAAATCAAGCACCTCACTGGCATGTTGTTTCGCCGCTGGATATCGGAAAAGTGCGCCATGGCCATGTAGGAACGCCTCAAATGGCCACACACCTTCCTGGCCTGCTTCAGGACGTCCTGTAAGCCTGGGTACTTATGCACAAAGCGTTGTACGATTAGATTACACACATGTGCCATGCACGGCACATTTGTCAACTTGCCTAATTTCAATGCCGCCACCAAATTACTTCCATTGTCAGAAACCACTTTGCCGATCTCCAGTTGGTGCGGAGTCAGCCACTGATCCACCTGTGCATTCAGGGTGGACAGGAGTGCTGTTCCGGTGTGACTCTCTGCTTTCAGGCAAGTCAACCCAAGACGGTGTGACACTGCCATATCCGGGATGTGGAATAGTACCTGGGGAGCTGGGGGGGTGCCGTTGATGTGGAGCAAGACGCAGCAGCAGAAGAGGACTCAGCCGAGGAGGTTATGGAAGAGAATGGAGTAGGAGGAGTAGAGGAGGTGGCAGCAGGCCTGCCTGCAAGTCATGGCGGTGTCACCAACTCCTCCTCTGCAGAGTCACGCATTCCATGCTTGGCAGCTGTCAGCAGGTTGACCCAATGTGCACTGTAGGTGATATACCTGCCCTGACCATGCTTTGCAGACCAGCTATCAGTGGTCATATGGACCCTTGCCCCAACACTGTGTGCCAGACATGCCATTACTTCCTTTCGCACAATCGAGTACAGGTTGGGGATTGCCTTTTGTGCAAAGAAATTTCGTCCGGGTACCTTCCACTGTGGTGTCCCAATAGCTACAAATTTTTTGAACGCCTCAGACTCCTTTGAGTTTGTGTGCTGCTTCTACTCATGTGTTGATCCCATAGGCGTTTGTGATGTGCGATCATGTGCCTTTGCAAAGCAGTTGTACCTAGGTGGGTATTGGACTTCCCACGACTCAGTTTCTTTTGGCACAGGTTGCAAATGGCATCACTGTTGTCAGAGGCAGACACACAAAAAAATGCCACACTGCTGAGCTCTGCGATTACGGCATTCTGGTGGTGGCAACAGCATGCGTTGATTGGCGTGCTGTCTGGCTGACCCCGGGTGCCGATGCATGCTGTCTGACTGTGCCACTAGCTCCTTGCGACGACCTCCCCCTCCTTACAACTCGTCTCCTCCTCTACCTCTCTGTCTCCCCATCTGAACTTTCCCCCTGTTCTTCTTCTCTTCTAGCAGGCACCCACGTGACATCCACGGACGCATCGTCATCATCAACCGCTTCACTTGTATCTGACAAATCAACAAAGGAAGCAGCAGTGGGTACAACATCATCATCATCACACCGTACGTCCATGTCTCTAATGCTGCCTGACTGAGACATATCACTGTTATCTACATCCTTTGTCAATGATGGTTGCGCATCACTCATTTCTTCCAACTGCTGTGTAAATAACTCCTCTGAAAGATCAAGTGAAGCGGCTGTGGTGCTAGTGTTGGTGGTGGCGGCAGGCGGATGAGTGGTAACTTGAGAGGTGCCAAAGATAATCTGGAGGAGGATGCTGCGTCAAGGTTCGGAGCGGAAGCTATAGAAGATTGGGTGTCCTGTGTTAAAAAGTCAACTATGTCCCTGCGGGGGCTGGCCCGCCTCTGCCTGTCATTTTTTTTTAAATGTACACTTACACTACTATTAAACAAGATTTGAGTGGTGCCACTGGGCAAGTGGGCACAGTATACGCTGTGAGCTTGACACAAAAAAGCAGACTGATGTTTCACAGTCCAAAAAGTTTTTATTTTTTTAAATGTACAATTACACTACTATTAAACAAGATATGAGTGGTGGCACTGGGCAAGTGGGCCCAGTATAAGCTGTGAGCCTGACACAAAAAAGCAGACTGATGTTTCACAGTCCAAAAAGTTTTTTTTGTTTTTAAATGTACACTTACACTTCTATTAAACAAGATATGAGTGGTGGCACTGGGCAAGTGGGCACAGTATACGCCGTGAGCCTGACACAAAAAAGCAGACTGATGTTTCACAGTCCAAAAAGTTTTTTTTGTTTTTGAATGTACACTTACACTACTATTAAACAAGATATGAGTGGTGGCACTGGGCAAGTGGGCACAGTATACGCCGTGAGCCTGACACAAAAAAGCAGACTGATGTTTCACAGTCCAAGAAGTTTTTATTTTTTTAAATGTACACTTACACTACTATTAAACAAGATATGAGTGGTGGCACTGGGCATGAGTGGTGGCAATGCCCATGACTCCCACAGTATGCTGTGGGGCCACTGCGGATGTTGTTGCCATCCCTCTGCCACGAGAACTGACAGCTCTGAACTGTCTGCGGTTATGCCGTGGCTCAGTAGGTTCATCTGTCTTACTTGAACTGTCACTATATGATGACAGCCCAGGGAAAAAGTCGCTGTCAGAATCTTCTGCAGCAGATGTGTCATCAGAGAAGGAATCAGAGTCTAACGGCTAGATTAAGAGTTCTGCGGCCAAAGGGGTGCGTTAGCTACGCATGCTTTTTTTCCCCCGCACCTTTTAAATACCGCTGGTATTTAGAGTTCACAGAAGGGCTGCGTTAGGCTCCAAAAAAGGGAGCGTAGAGCATATTTACTGCCACTGCAACTCTAAATACCACCGTTGCTTACGGACGCGGCCAGCTTCAAAAACGTGCTCGTGCACGATTCCCCCATAGGAAACAATGGGGCTGTTTGAGCCGGAAAAAAACTAACACCTGCAAAAGAGCAGCGTTCAGCTCCTAACGCAGCCCCATTGTTTCCTATGGGGAAACACTTCCTAAGTCTGCACCTAACACCCTAACATGTACCCCGAGTCTAAACACCCCTAACATTACAATTATTAACCCCTAATCTGCCGACCCCGCTATCGCTGACCCCTGCATATTATTATTAACCCCTAATCTGCCGCTCCGTACACCGCCGCAACCTACATTATACCTATGTACCCCTAATCTGTGCCCCTAACACCGCCGACCCCTATATTATATTTATTAACCCCTAATCTGCCGCCCCCGCTATAGCTGACCCCTGCATATTATTATTAACCCCTAATCTGCCGCTCCGTACACCGCCGCAACCTACGTTATCCCTATGTACACCTAATCTGCTGCCACTAACACCGCCAACCCCTATATTATATTTATTAACCCCTAATCTGCCGCCCCCAACGTCGCCTCCACCTACCTACACTTATTAACCCCTAATCTGCCGACCGGAACTCGCCGCTACTATAATAAATTTATTAACCCCTTAAGCTAAGTCTAACCCTAACACTAACACCCCCCTAAGTTAAATATAATTTAAATCTAACGAAATAAATTAACTCTTATTAAATAAATTATTCCTATTTAAAGCTAATACTTACCTTTAAAATAAACCCTAATATAGCTACAATATAAATTATAATTATATTGTAGCTATTTTAGGATTAATATTTATTTTACAGGCAACTTTGTATTTATTTTAACCAGGTACAATAGCTATTAAATAGTTAATAACTATTTAATAGTTACCTAGTAAAAATAATTACAAAATTACCTGTAAAATAAATCCTAACCTAAGTTACAATTAAACCTAACACTACACTATCAATAAATAAATTAAATAAACTACCTACAATTATCTACAATTAAGTTACAAAAAATAAAAAAATATTTACAAACATTAGAAAAATATTACAACAATTTTAAACTAATTACACCTACTCTAAGCCCCCTAATAAAATAACAAAGACCCCCAAAATTGAGCTCGCATTCTATTGCCTGCTTGGATCAAGACTTCAGCCGGAGGATGGACGTCACTCTTCAGCCCCCGCTTGGGCTTGGATCAAGACTTCAGAGGCTTGGATCAAGACATCGGAGCCTGGACGGATCGCTGATACCCGGTGTGGTGAAGATAAGGTAGGAAGATCTTCTGGGGCTTAGTGTTAGGTTTATTTAAGGGGGGTTTGGGTTAGATTAGGGGTATGTGGGTGGTGGGTTGTAATGTTGGGGGGGGTATTGTATGTTTTTTTTCCAGGCAAAAGAGCTGAATTCTTTGGGGCATGCCCCACAAATGGCCCTTTTAAGGGCTGGTAAGGTAAAAGAGCTTTTCTATTTTAATTTTAGAATAGGGTAGGGCATTTTTTTATTTTGGGGGGCTTTGTTATTTTATTAGGGGGCTTAGAGTAGGTGTAATTAGTTTAAAATTGTAATATTTTTCTAATGTTTGTAAATATTTTTTTATTTTTTGTAACTTAGTTCTTTTTTATTTTTTGTACTTTAGTTAGTTTATTTAATTGTATTTATTTGTAGGTATTGTATTTAATTAATTTATTGATAGTGCAGTGTTAGGTTTAATTGTAGATAATTGTAGGCAGTTTATTTAATGTATTTATTGATAGTGTAGTGTTAGGTTTAATTGTAACTTAGGTTAGGATTTATTTTACAGGTAATTTTGTAATTATTTTAACTAGGTAACTATTAAATAGTTATTAACTATTTAATAGCTATTGTACCTGGTTAAAATAAATACAAAGTTGCCTGTAAAATAAATATTAATCCTAAAATAGCTACAATATAATTATAATTTATATTGTAGCTATATTAGGATTTATTTTACAGGTAAGTATTTAGCTTTAAATAGGAATAATTTATTTAATAAGAGTTAATTTATTTCGTTAGATTTAAATTATATTTAATTTAGGGGGGTGTTAGTGTTAGGGTTAGACTTAGCTTTAGGGGTTAATACATTTATTATAGTAGCGGCGAGATCAGGTCGGCAGATTAGGGGTTAATACTTGAAGTTAGGTGTCGGTGAGGTTAGGGAGGGCAGATTAGGGGTTAATACTATTTATTATAGGGTTATTGAGGCGTGAGTGAGGCGGATTAGGGGTTAATAACTTTATTATAGTAGTGGCGCGGTCTGGTCGGCAGATTAGGGGTTAATAAGTGTAGGCAGGTGGAGGCGACATAGAGGGGGGCAGATTAGGGGATAATAAATATAATATAGGGGTACATAAGTATAACGTAGCTTGCGGCGGCGTGCGGACGGCAGATTAGGGGTTAAAAAATTTAATTAGAGTGGCGGTGATGTGGGGGGACCTCGGTTTAGGGGTACATAGATAGTTTATGGGTGTTAGTGTACTTTAGAGCACAGTAGATAAGAGCTTTATAAACCGGCGTTAGCCAAGAAAGCTCTTAACTACTGACTTTTTTCTGCGGCTGGAGTTTTGTCGTTAGATTTTTAACGCTCACTTCAGCCAAGACTCTAAATACCGGCGTTAGAAAGATCCCATTGAAAAGATAGGATACGCAAATGGCGTAGGGGGATCTGCGGTATGGAAAAGTCGCGGCTGCAAAGTGAGCGTTAGACCCTTTCCTGACTGACTCCAAATACCAGCGGTAGCCCAAAACCAGCGTTAGGAGCCTCTAACGCTGGTTTTGACGGCTACCGCCAAACTCTAAATCTAGGCCTTACTGCTAGATTTAGAGTTCTGCGGCCAAAGGGGTGCGTTAGCTACGCATGCTTTTTTTCCCCCGCACCTTTTAAATACCGCTGGTATTTAGAGTTCACAGAAGGGCTGCGTTAGGCTCCAAAAAAGGGAGCATAGAGCATATTTACCGCCACTGCAACTCTCAATACCAGCGTTGCTTACGGACGCGGCCAGCTTCAAAAACGTGCTCGTGCACGATTCCCCCATAGAAAACAATGGGGCAGTTTGAGCTGAAAAAAAACCTAACACCTGCAAAAAATCAGCGTTCAGCTCCTAACGCAGCCCCATTGTTTTCTATGGGAAAACACTTCCTAAGTCTGCACCTAACACCCTAACATGTACCCCGAGTCTAAACACCCCTAACCTTACACTTATTAACCCCTAATCTGCCGCCCCCGCTATCGCTGACCCCTGCATATTATTATTAACCCCTAATCTGCCGCTCCGTACACCGCCGCAACCTACATTATACCTATGCACCCCTAATCTGCTGCCCCTAACACCGCCCACCCCTATATTATATTTATTAACCCCTAATCTGCCCCCCACAACGTCGCCTCCACCTACCTACACTTATTAACCCCTAATATGCCGACCGGATCTCACCGCTACTCTAATAAATGTATTAACCCCTAAAGCTAAGTCTAACCCTAACATTAAAACCCCCCTAAGTTAAATATAATTTAAATCTAACAAAATAAATTAACTCTTATTAAATAAATTAATCCTATTTAAAGCTAAATACTTACCTGTAAAATAAACCCTAATATAGCTACAATATAAATTATAATTATATTGTAGCTATTTTAGGATTAATATTTATTTTACAGGCAACTTTGTAATTATTTTAACCAGGTACAATAGCTATTAAATAGTTAATAACTATTTAATAGCTACCTAGTTAAAATAATTACAAAATTACCTGTAAAATAAATCCTAACCTAAGTTACAATTAAACCTAACACTACACTATCAATAAATAAATTAAATAAACTACCTACAATTATCTACAATTAAACCTAACACTACACTATCAATAAATTAATTAAATACAATACCTACAAATAAATACAATGAAATAAACTAACTAAAGTACAAAAAATAAAAAAGAACTAAGTTACAAAAAATAAAAAAATATTTACAAACATTAGAAAAATATTACAACAATTTTAAACTAATTACACCTACTCTAAGCCCCCTAATAAAATAACAAAGACCCCCAAAATAAAAAAAATGCCCTACCCTATTCTAAAATTAAAATAGAAAAGCTCTTTTACCTTACCAGCCCTGAAAAGGGCCCTTTGCGGGGCATGCCCCAAAGAAATCAGCTCTTTTGCCTGAAAAAAAAAACATACAATACCCCCCCCAACATTACAACCCACCACCCACATACCCCTAATCTAACCCAAAATAAACCTAACACTAAGCCCCTGAAGATCTTCCTACCTTATCTTCACCACGCCGGGTTCACCGATCGATCCAGAAGAGCCTCCGATCCAAGCGCAAGCGGGGGGCTGAAGATGTCCATGATCCAGCTGAAGTCTTCATCCAAGCGGGAGCTGAAGAGGTCCATGATCCGACTGAAGTCTTCTATCAAGCGGCATCTTCAATCTTCTTTCTTCCGGATCCATGTAGTTCATCCCGCCGACGCGGAACATCCATCTTCACCAACGACTTCCCGACGAATGACGGTTCCTTTAAGGGACGTCATCCAAGATGGCGTCCCTCAAATTCCGATTGGCTGATAGGATTCTATCAGCCAATCGGAATTAAGGTAGGAAAATTCTGATTGGCTGATGGAATCAGCCAATCAGATTCAAGTTCAATCCGATTGGCTGATCCAATCAGCCAATCAGATTGAGCTCGCATTCTATTGGCTGATCGGAACAGCCAATAGAATGCGATCTCAATCTGATTGGCTGATTGGAATCGGAATCGGAATTCGAGGGACGCCATCTTGGATGACGTCCCTTAAAGGAACCTTCATTCATCGTCTAGTCGTCGGAAGAAGAGGATGGATCCGCGCTAGAGGTCTTGAAGATCAGCCGGTCGTCATCGGATGGAAGAACATAGAAGATGCGGCTTGGGCTTGGATCAAGACATCGGAGCCTGGACGGATCGCTGATACCCGGTGTGGTGAAGATAAGGTAGGAAGATCTTCAGGGGCTTCGTGTTAGGTTTATTTAAGGGGGGTTTGGGTTTGATTAGGGGTATGTGGGTGGTGGGTTGTAATGTTGGGGGGGGGTATTGTATGTTTTTTTTCCAGGCAAAAGAGCTGAATTCTTTGGGGCATGCCCCGCAAATGGCCCTTTTAAGGGCTAGTAAGGTAAAAGAGTGTTTCTATTTTAATTTTAGAATAGGGTAGGGCATTTTTTTATTTTGGGGGTCTTTGTTATTTTATTAGGGGGCTTAGAGTAGGTGTAATTAGTTTAAAATTGTTGTAATATTTTTCTAATGTTTGTAAATATTTTTTTATTTTTTGTAACTTAGTTCTTTTTTATTTTTTGTACTTTAGTTTAATTGTATTTAATTGTAGGTATTGTATTTAATTAATTTATTGATAGTGTAGTGTTAGGTTTAATTGTAACTTAGGTTAGGATTTATTTTACATGTAATTTTGTAATTATTTTAACTAGGTAGTTATTAAATAGTTATTAACTATTTAATAGCTATTGTACCTGGTTAAAATAAATACAAAGTTGCCTGTAAAATAAATATTATTCCTAAAATAGCTACAATATAATTATAATTTATATTGTAGCTATATTAGGGTTTATTTTACAGGTAAGTATTTAGCTTTAAATAGGAATAAGTTATTTAATAAGAGTTAATTTATTTCGTTAGATTTAAATTATATTTAACTTAGGGGGGTGTTAGTGTTAGGGTTAGACTTAGCTTTAGGGGTTAATACATTTATTAGAGTAGCGGTGAGATCTGGTCGGCAGATTAGGGGTTAATTATTGTAGGTAGGTGGAGGCGACGTTGGGGGCAGCAGATTAGGGGTTAATAAATATAATATAGGGGTCGGCGGTATTAGGGGCAGCAGATTAGGGGTACATAGGGATAACGTAGGTTGCGGCGGTGTACGGAGCGGCAGATTAGGGGTTAATAATAATATGCAGGGGTCAGCGATAGCGGGGGCGGCAGATTAGGGGTTAATAAATATAATATAGGGGTCGGCGGTGTTAGGGGCAGCAGATTAGGGGTACATAGGGATAACGTAGGTGGCGGCGGTGTACGGAGCGGCAGATTAGGGGTTAAAAAATGTTAATAGGGTGGCGGCGATGTGGGGGGACCTCGGTTTAGGGGTACATATGTAGTTTATGGGTGTTAGTGTACTTTAGAGCGCAGTAGATAAGAGCTTTATAAACCGGTGTTAGCCCAGAAAGCTCTTAACTACTGACTTTTTTCTGCGGCTGGAGTTTTGTCGTTAGATTTCTAACGCTCACTTCAGCCACGACTCTAAATACCGGCGTTAGAAAGATCCCATTGAAAAGATAGGATACGCAAATGGCGTAGGGGGATCTGTGGTATGGAAAAGTCGCGGCTGGAAAGTGAGCGTTAGACCCTTTCCTGACTGACTCTAAATACCAGCGGTAGCCCAAAACCAGCGTTAGGAGCCTCTAACGCTGGTTTTGATGGCTACCGCCAAACTCTAAATCTAGCCGTTAGTTCATAAGAATCTCAGCTGCTTCCTCAGCACTCATCAGACGCTTAGCCATAATTCTCTTAACAAAAATAAAGATATTTTCAAAGAAATTATGCTGCTAGAAATAAAAGATCTAAATTTTACTGCAAAAAATAAGCTTTTTGTAGCAAAAATGAAAGGATTTTAGACTATGGGGAGAGCTGAGCAAAGAAGATGCTTACCCACCTAACACACAGGCCAAAAGGCTGATAATAAAAATATTATTCATTTTTCATAAAAAGAATCCCTCTACCATTGGTAGTTTGTAACCATATGATCTAGGTGATCATGGGATTACAAATATAATATCAGGAGCCATACTGGAAAAGGGAATGTGACATTTTATAGCTAAGTGATCACTGCATTTACACTGCTTACTACAGTGATCATTTAGTTAGAATATATAAAGCAATATTTTTTTTTTAAATATATTAGTTTATTTATAGAAAATATATTTTGGGGGTCTCTATGCAGTTTTGATTTTTATTTATGAGCCCCTAAAAACCTACTTTTTTTCAACATTTTGTTTAATAACTTTTTTTCTTTTAGGCAAATACCACGTACTATTACCTTTCCAACGGTGGGTCTTGGGGGTCTGTATCTGCTTAGATGCCTGAGATACAGGCTTCTAAGTAGCATGCCCCCATTTCCCTATAACTGACAATTGTCATTTGTCAATAAAGTTGCGCGGTGACGTCATCACGTCGTTGCGCGGTGACGTCTTCATGTTGTTGCGCGGTGACGTCATCACGTCGTTGCGCGTGACGTCACCACGTGTAATGTGAAGCCCCAGTGATGCCTGTCACTATGCAGGCCAGATCGCCGGGGGAGGAGCTGATGGAAGCCCCCAGATCTCCCTCAAAGTGGGAGAGTGCTAGTGACGGCTCTGAGCCGTCATTAGCACCTGACTGAGACAATTTGTGATGGCTCAGAGCCGTCATTAGCACTCAAGGGGTTAAAGAAAGCTTTCACAACAGCTCCAATACTGTCATTTCCAGATCCTACACTACAATATTTTTTAGAAGTAGATGCATCAGAATATGCATTAGGAGCTGTACTATCTCAAAAGTCACCCAAAACAAATTTAATGCACCCAGTAGCCTTTTACTCCAAAGTTTTTTTCCCAACCAGAATTGAACTACCATGTGGGGGGAAAAGAACTACTGGCCATTAAAAAGGCATTGGAAACCTGGAGACACCTGCTTGAGGGTACCAAAGAACCTGTTGTAATTTTCACAGGTCACCGCAACTTACAGTACTTAAAGGACCAGTCAACACATTAGATTTGCATAATCAACAAATGCAAGATAACAAGACAATGCAATAGCACTTAGTCTGAACTTCAATTGAGTAGTAGATTTTTTTATAACAAATTTTAAAGTTATGTATATTTCCACTCCCCTTGTACCATGTGATAGCAATCAGCCAATCACAAATGCATATACGTATAGTCTGTGAATTATTGCACATGGTCAGTAGGATCTGGTGACTCAAAAATTGTAAATATAAAAGACTGTGCACATTTTTTTTAATGGAAGTAAATTGGAAAGTTGTTTAATATTACATGCTGTATCTGAATCATGAAAATGTAATTTAACCTGAGTGTCCCTTTAAAAACTAATAGAACGCTCACGGCCAGACAAGTTAGGTGGAGTTTATTTTTCTCCAGGTTTAACTATGTTATAACATACCGACCTGCATGCAAAAACATGAAAGCAGATACTTTGTTGCACTTACCACAAAAAACAAAACCTATCCCATGTAATGACTCAATTCCATCCTCTTTGGTTCTTGGGGCCATATCGAGCTCTTGTAAAGAACTTAAAAAAGAACAGGATCGGGACCAATCCAAACAACACTATGTCCTAGATCAAGTTTAAGATGGACTGTACCATTACCAGAATAAGTTATACATACCACCTAACCTCAGAGGTTCAATTCTAGAAACAGTTCATGAGTCAAAACTAGCTGGACATTCTGGTGTTAAAAAAATACTGCAGTTATTGAATAGATCTTACTGGTGGCCTAATATGGTCAAAGAAATTAAACATCACATTGAAACTTGTGAAACCTGCACCACTTCTAAATTAGAAAGGACGACACCAGCTGGTTATTTAATGTCCCTTCCTATTCCAGAAAGACCATGCCAGGATATTGCCATTGACTTTATTGTAGAACTACCTCAATCAAAAAAAATAATACCATTATGGTGGTGGTCGATTTATTCACAAAAATGTTACCAACCAGTATAGAAACGTAAATGTACTCATCAGCAACATTGTCAAACTACATGGGATACCAACTAGTATAACAACTGATAGGGCTACCCAGTTTACCTCCCGTGTATGGAAACAAATGTGTCAGATCTTGAAGATAATCCGCCGATCACTCATCAATCAAAACAACACCATTTTATGCCAATTATGGTTACCACTCAACCTTCCATTTGTTTCCTGACAATCAAAGTGATTGTCCAGTTGTAAATGATGTTACTAACACAATGGTTGAAGCTTTCACTTTACTTGTTGATTACATTAAACAAGCTCAACTCAGACATAAGAAGTATTATGATCTTAGGCATAGACAATCCCCCACATACTCACCTGGTGATTTAGTTTGATTATCGATGAAACATCTCAGGTTATCAGTTCCTTGCAAAAAGTTTAATAGGTTCTATATTGGACCCTTTCCAGTAGCAAAGGTTGTAAATGATAATGCCATAACATTGGATCTTCCTTCCTAATACGAGATTCACCTGACATTTCATGTTGATCTGCTTAAGCCTTATAAGGCTCTTCGAAATTCACAAAATCCTCCTTCACATTCGCTACCTATTGTACCTGATACTGAGTTTGAGGTCGAAAAGATTCTGGATTCTAGAAAGGTCTCTGGTCGTCTCCAGTACCTTGTGCATTGGAAGGGTTTCCCTAACGAGGAAGACTCTTGGGAACCCTCCTCCAATCTCTCCGCACCCCGGCTTGTGTCAATTTTTCACAGGAGACACCCAGACTGTCCTAGGCCTTGAACCTCAGAGCGGTTCCTTTAAGGGGGAGCCCTGTAACATTCTGTCTTTCCTTTAAGAGGTGTGAACTAATCAGCCTATACAATGCAGCTATTACTTCATTACCATGCTTGGTATTGAAGTTTGAACAGATCCTGCTCAGCCTGCTTCATTTTTGTTCAAAGTTTATTTCTCAAAGTTTTCTCTCTTCTGTGGATACTATTTTTTCAACTTACTACATAGGAGTACTTTCGTTAGAGTTTCCTTCTACAAGAGGATTTGGATTTCCTTTCTCCTGCTTACCAGTATCCTGCAGAGATTTACAGGATTTCTTCATTTTCACTTCCTGTCATAACTCAGCAGCTCCCAGCAGCACTTCCAGAGTTTCACCTGTAACACTGCTGTGTCGTCACACTCCTTACCTGCAGTTCCTGTTCAGTGTCCCTCTCACCTCACACTGACTGCAGCTGCATCTTACTGGATTCCATCTCCTCTGACCGGTCAGTGACATTTTCCTTTGAGGGTAAAGATCTTTCCTCACTTTTATTTATTGTTTATTAACCTAGGATGCTGTTAACACTTCTGCAGATTTCTATAGACTTGAATTTATTTGGCTTTTCAACCATTATTCCTACAGTCTTACCAAACATCACTTCAAGTCTCTTATATTAAATTTTACTCATTAGGAAGTAAGTTATTTGTACAAGCTTTGCATCTAGCTACTTCTATTTTAATGAGACATATCCTTACACAAAAGACTAAGTTTAAATATTCTTAAAGGAACAGAACCACATATTTATATTATGAACTTATGTCCTGCAATAGGGATTAAGAAATTGATTTCACATATAGGCCTCTAGTTATCAAGCCGTCAAGCTCAAATACGCTGGAATTCCGCAGCGTATTTGTGGCGAGGCTGATTTGCCTAAGTTATCAAGCCCTACACACTGGCAAAAGTAGATTATAGTGACGTAAGCTTCGGTCCGCCAGACTGAGTCCGACACAGATCGATTCTTACGTCACTCCAGATGTTCCGCACACAAGTGCGGCACAATCTGACTACTTTTGCTAGTTATCAAAAAACTAGCAGGTACGCTCTGCACTTTTCCGGCCCAGCGTACCTGGTTTTCAATCCGCCGCCCTAGAGGCGGCGGATCCCATAGGAATCAATGGGAGTCTGACCATAGCGAAAGTTCATGTTCGCTGCTGCCCGACATTCCATTGATTCCTATGGGAGCTGTCTACACCTAACACCCTAACATGTACCCCGAGTCTAAACACCCCTAATCTGTCCCCCCCTACACCGCCGCAACTAAATAAATGTATTACCCCCTAAACCACCGCTCCCGGAGCCCACTGCCACTCTAATAAACTGATTAACCCCTAAACCACCGCTCCTGGACCCCGCCGCCACTATAATAAATATGTTAACCCCTAAAACGCCACTCCCGGACCCCGCCGCAACTATAATATATATGTTAACCCCTAAACAGCCGCTCCCGGACCCCACCCCCACCTACATAATACCTATTAACCCCAATCCTGCCCCCCCTACACCGCCGCCACTATAATAAATTTATTAACCCCTATCCTGCCCCCCCTACACTGCCGCCACTATAATAAATTTATTAACCCCTATCCTGCCCCCCCTACACCACCGCAACTATAATAAAATTATTAACCCCTAAACCTAAGTCTAACCCTAACCCTAACACCCCCCTAACTTAAATATTAATTAAATACATCTAAATATTATAACTCTTATTAACTAAATTAATCATATTTAAAAATAAATACTTACCTGTAAAATAAACCCTAAGGCCTAGATTTATTAAAATATTTTAACTCCTAATCTGCCGACCGCACACCGCTGCCACCTACATTATCCCTATGAACCCCTAATTTGCTGCCCCTAACACCGCCGACCCCTATATTATATTTATTAACCCCTAATCTGCCCCCCTCAATGTCGCCTCCACCTGCCTACACTTATTAACCCCTAATCTGCCGAGCGGACCGCACCGCTACTATAATAAAGTTATTAACCCCTAATCCGCCTCACTCCCGCCTCAATAACCCTATAATAAATAGTATTAACCCCTAATCTGCCCTCCCTAACATCGCCGACACCTAACTTCAATTATTAACCCCTAATTTGCCGACCGAATCTCGCCGCTACTGTAATAAATGGATTAACCCCTAAAGCTAAGTCTAACCCTAACACTAACACCCCCCTAAGTTAAATATAATTTAAATCTAACAAAATAAATTAACTCTTATTAAATAAATTATTCCTATTTAAAGCTAAATACTTACCTGTAAAATAAACCCTAATATAGCTACAATATAAATTATAATTATATTATAGCTATTTTAGGATTAATATTTATTTTACAGGCAACTTTGTATTTATTTTAACCAGGTACAATAGCTATTAAATAGTTAAGAACTATTTTATAGTTACCTAGTTAAAATAATTACAAAATTACCTGTAAAATAAATCCTAACCTAAGTTACAATTAAACCTAACACTACACTATCAATAAATGAATTAAATAAAATACCTACAATTATCTACAATTAAACCTAACACTACACTATCAATAAATAAATTAAATAAAATTCCTACAAATAAATAAAATTAAATAAACTAACTAAAGTACAAAAAATAAAAAAGAACTAAGTTACAAAAAATAAAAAATATTTACAAACATTAGAAAAAAATTACAACAATTTTAAACTAATTACACCTACTCTAAGCCCCCTAACAAAATAACAAAGACCCCCAAAATAAAAAAATGCCCTACCCTATTCTAAATTACAAACGTTCAAAGCTCTTTTACCTTACCAGCCCTTAAAAGGGCCCTTTGCGGTGCATGCCCGAAAGAATTCAGCTCTTTTGCCTGTAAAAAAAACACATACAATACCCCCCCAACATTACAACCCACCACCCACATACCCCTAATCTAACCCAAACCCACCTTAAATAAACCTAACACTAAGCCCCTGAAGATCTTCCTACCTTGTCTTCACCATGCCAGGTATCACCGATCGTTCCAGGCTCCAAAATCTTCATCCAAGCCCAAGCGGGGGCTGGCGATCCATAATCCGGTGGCTGAAGAGGTCCAGAAGAGGCTCCGAAGTCTTCATCCTATCCGGGAAGAAGATGCGATCCGGACCGGCAACCATCTTGATCCAAGCGGCATCTTCTATCTTCATCCGATGACGACCGGCTCCATCTTGAAGACCTCCACCGCGGACCCATCTTCTTCTTCCAACGACTTCCCAACAAATGACGGTTCCTTTAAGGGACGTCATCCAAGATGGCATCCCTCGAATTCCGATTGGCTGATAGGATTCTATCAGCCAATCAGAATTAAGGTAGGAAAATTCTGATTGGCTGATGGAATCAGCCAATCAGAATCAAGTTCAATCCGATTGGCTGATTGGATCAGCCAATCAGATTGAGCTCGCATTGATCGGAACTCGAGGGACGCCATCTTGGATGACGTCACTTAAAGGAACCGTCATTCTTCAGTTGGACATCGGAGGAAGAAGATTGATCCGCGCTGGAGGTCTTCACAATGGAGCCGTTCCTCATCGGATGAAGATAGAAGATGCCGCTTGGATCAAGATGGTTGCCGGTCTGGATCCCCTCTTCTTCCCGGATAGGATGAAGACTTTGGAGCCTCTTCTGGACCTCTTCAGCCGAAGGATTATGGATCGCCAGCCCCCCGCTTGGGTTGGATGAAGATTTCGGAGCCAGGACCGATCGGTGATACCCGGCGAGGTGAAGATAAGGTAGGAAGATCTTCAGGGGCTTAGTGTTAGGTTTATTTAAGGGGGGTTTGGGTTAGATTAGGGGTATGTGGGTGGTGGGTTGTAATGTTAGGGGGGGTATTGTATGTTTTTTTTTACAGGCAAAAGAGCTGAATTCTTTGAGGCATGCCCCACAAAAGGTCCTTTTAAGGGCTGGTAAGGTAAAAGAGCTTTGAACTTTTTTAATTTAGAATAGCGTAGGGCATTTTTTTTATTTTGGGGGGCTTTGTTATTTTATTAGGGGGCTTAGAGTAGGTGTAATTAGTTTAAAATTGTTGTAATATTTTTCTGATGTTTGTAAATATTTTTTTATTTTTTGTAACTTAGTTCTTTTTTATTTTTTGTACTTTAGCTAGTTTATTTAATTGTATTTATTTGTAGGAATTGTATTTAATTAATTTATTGATAGTGTAGTGTTATGTTAATTGTAGGTAATTGTAGGTAGTTTATTTAATTAATTTATTGATAGTGTAGTGTTAGGTTTAATTGTAACTTAGGTTAGTATTTATTTTACAGGTAATTTTGTAATTATTTTAACTATTTTTAGCTATTAAATAGTTCTTAACTATTTAATAGCTATTGTACCTGGTTAAAATAAATACAAAGTTACCTGTAAAATAAATATTAATCCTAAAATAGCTATAATATAATTATAATTTATATTGTAGCTATATTAGGGTTTATTTTACAGGTAAGTATTTAGCTTTAAATAGGAATAATTTATTTAATAAGAGTTAATTTATGTCGTTAGATTTAAATTATATTTAATTTAGGGGGGTGTTAGTTTTAGGGTTAGACTTAGCTTTAGAGCTTAATCCATTTATTACAGTAGCGGCGAGATTCGGTCGGCAGATTAGGGGTTAATAATTGAAGTTAGGTGTCGGTGATGTTAGGGAGGGCAGATTAGGGGTTAATACTATTTATCATAGGGTTATTGAGGCGGGAGTGAGGCGGATTAGGGGTTAATAACTTTATTATAGTAGCGGTGCGGTCCGCTCGGCAGATTAGGGGTTAATAAGTGTAGGCAGGTGGAGGCGACGTTGAGGGGGGCAGATTAGGGGTACATAGCTATAATGTAGGTGGCAGTGGTGTACGGAGCGGCAGATTAGGGGTTAATAATAATATGCAGGGGTCAGCGATAGCGGGGGCGGCAGATTAGGGGTTAATAAGTGTAAGGTTAGGGGAGTTTAGACTCGGGGTACATGTTAGAGTGTTAGGTGCAGACGTAGGAAGTGTTTACCCATAGAAAACAATGGGGCTGCGTTAGGAGCTGAACGAGGCTTTTTTGCAGGTGTTAGGTTTTTTTTCAGCTCAAATGGCCCCATTGTTTTCTATGGGGGAATCGTGCACGAGCACGTTTTTGAAGCTGGCCGCGTCCGTAAGCACCGCTGGTATCTAGAGTTGCAGTGGCGTTAAATTATGCTCTACACTCCCTTTTTGGAGCCTAACGCACTGAAAACCCAGCCATTCTGTGAACTCTAAATACCAGCGGTATTTAAAAGGTGCGTGGGAAAAAAAGCACGCGTAGCTAATGAACCCCTTTGGCCGCAGAACTCTAAATCTAGGCGTAAGATAGCTACAATATAAATAATAATTATATTGTATCTATTTTAGGATTTATTTTTATTTTACAGGCAAATTTCAATTTATTTTAACTAGGTACAATAGCTATTAAATAGTTAATAACTATTTAATAGCTACCTAGATAAAATAAAGATAAATTTACCTGTAAAATAAAAACTAACCTAAGTTACAATTACACCTAACACTACACTATCATTAAATAAATTATTCCTATTTAAAACTAAATACTTACCGTAAAATAAACCCTAAGATAGCTACAATGTAATTAATAATTACATTGTAGCTATTTTAAGATTTATATTTATTTTACAGGTAACTTTGTATTTATTTTAGCTAGTTAGAATAGTTATTAAATAGTTATTAACTATTTAATAACTACCTAGCTAAAAGAAATACAAAATTACCTGTAAAATAAATCCTAAACTAAGTTACAATTAAACCTAACACTACACTATCATTAAATTAATTGAATAAATTACCTACAAATAACTATAATTAAATACAATTAAAGGACCAGTCAACACAGTAGATTTGCATAATCAACAAATGCAAGATAACAAAACAATGCAATAGCACTTAGTCTGAACTTCAAATGAGTAGTAGATTTTTTTTCTGACAATTTTAAAAGTTATGTCTTTTTCCACTCCCCCTGTACCATGTGACAGCCATCAGCCAATCACAAATGCATACACGTACCATGTGACAGCCATCAGCCATTCACAAATGCATACACACTTATTCTTGCACATGCTCAGTAGGAACTGGTGACTCAAAAAGTTTAAATATAAAAAGACTGTGCACATTTAGTTAATGGAAGTAAATTAGAAAGTTGTTTAAAATGACATGCTCTATCTGAATAATGAAAGTTTAATTTTGATTGAGTGTCCCTTTAAATAAACTAACTAAAGTACAAAAAATAAAAGAAACTAAGTTACAAAAAATAAAAAAAATAAGTTACAAAAATTTAAAAAATATTACAACAATTTTAAGCTACTTACACCTAATCTAAGCCCCCTAATAAAATAACAAAGCCCCCCAAAATAAAAAAAAATGCCCTACCCTATTCTACAGCTCTATTACCTTACCAGCCCTTAAAAGGGCCTTTTGCGGGGCATGCCCCAAAGAATTCAGCTCTTTTGCCTGTAAAAAAAAAAATACAACCTCCCCAACATTAAAACCCACCACCCACATACCCCTAATCTAACCCAAACCACCCTTAAATAAACCTAACACTACCCCCCTTAAGATCATCCTACCTTTAGCCGTCTTCAGCCAGCCGACCACTGATGGAACAGAAGACATCCGGAGCGGCAGAAGTCATCATCCAAAGGGGCGCTGAAGAAGTCTTCCCTCCGATTGAAGTCATCATCCAAGGGGTGCTGAAGAAGTCTTCCATCCGATTTAAATCAACATCCAGGCGGCGTCTTCAATCTTCATCCATTCGGAGCGGAGCGGAGCCATCTTCAGACGAGCCGACGCGGAGCCATCTTCTTCCACCGACGACTGAGCGACGAATGACGGTTCCTTTAAGTGACATCATCCAAGATGGCGTCCCTTGAATTCCGATTAGCTGATAGGATTCTATCAGCCAATCGGAATTAAGGTAGGAAAAATCTGATCCAATCAGCCAATCAGATTGAGTTTGCATTCTATTGGCTGATCGGAACGCATTCTATTGGCTGATCTTGACTTCTGCCACTCCGGATGTCTTCTTCTGTTTTTTATTTTTTGTAACTTAGTTTTTTTATTTTTTGCACTTTAGTTAGTTTATTTAATTGAATTTAATTGTAGTTATTTGTAGGAAATTTATTTAATTAATTTAATGATAGTGTAGTGTTAGGTTTAATTGTAACTTAGGTTAGGATTTATTTTACAGGTAATTTTGTATTTCTTTTAGCTAGGTAGTTATTAAATAGTTAATAACTATTTAATAACTATTCTAACTAGCTAAAATAAATACAAAGTTACCTGTAAAATAAATATAAATCCTAAAATAGCTACAATGTAATTATTAATTACATTGTAGCAATCTTAGGGTTTATTTTACAGGTAAGTATTTAGTTTTAAATAGTAATAATATATTTAATGATAGTGTAGTGTTAGGTGTAATTGTAACTTAGGTTAGTTTTTATTTTACAGGTAAATTTCTGTTTATTTTAATTAGGTAGCTATTAAATAGCTATTAACTATTTAATAGCTTTTGTACCTAGTTAAAATAAATTGAAATTTGCCTGTAAAATAAAAATAAATCCTAAAATAGCTACAATATAATTATTATTTATATTGTAGCTATATTAGGGTTTATTTTAAAGGTAAGTATTTATTTTTAAATAGGTTTAATTTAGTTAATAAGAGATAATATTTAGATGTATTTAATTAATATTTAAGTTAGGGGGGTGTTAGGGTTAGGGTTAGACTTAGGTTTAGGGGTTAATAATTTTATTATAGTTGCGGCGGTGTAGGGGGGGCAGGATAGGGGTTAATAAATTTATTATAGGTGGCGACGGTGTAGGGGGGGCATATTAGCGGTTAATACGTTTAATATAGGTGGCGGCGGGGTCCGGGAGCGGCGGTGTAGGGGTTAAACAAAATATTTAGTTGCGGCGGGGTACAGGATCGGCAGGATAGGGGTTAATAAATTTATTATAGGTGGCGGCGGTATAGGGGGGCAGGATAGGGGTTACTAGGTATAATGTAGGTGGCAGCGGGGTCCTGGAGCGGCAGTTTAGGGGTTAATACATTTATAAGAGTTGCGGCGGAGTCTAGGAGCGGCGGTTTAGGGGATAATAACTTTATTTAGTTGCGGGGGGCTCTGGGGGCGCCGGTATAGGGGGTAGAACAGTATAGTTTAGTGTGGGTGCTTAGTGACAGCTTGTCAATAAAGCTGTAAAAAAGCCGAAGAGCATCGAGATCGGATGAGTGATAACTATCACAGTTCGCTGCTCATCGCCCCGTACTTGGTGCGCGGCTTTTTGACAGATTTATTGATAACTTTGGAGAGCGTATTCAGGTCCGCTGCGGCGATGGTAGGCGAGCTTAGGCAGGCGTATTGGGGCCGGCGATGGCAGGTAAGTAGACACGTTAATAACTAGAGGCCATACTGTTCATTACATTTAAATACCTCCCCCACTCCCCTCATCCCCAAGTCATTCTGCCGAGGGAACAAGGAACAGTAGGAGAAATATCAGGTATAAATGATGCCAGAAGAAAACATTAAATTTAGGGCCGCCCAACGGAGATACGGGTGGAAGCCGTGGACTCTCTGCGTGCTAAAATGGAAAAACCTGGCACCTTAGCGTTCAGGCGAATAATCTGCATATTGGCGTCGCAAATGAAAGAGTTGGCAACCTTCAGCGCCTTATTCCTTTCCTGAACCTCTTCGAAAGAGGGCTCGCCTTCAATCATCTCGCACAGAGAATTACACCAATATGACACAGCTCCTCTAGAGGAATAGTCATATGCTTAGCGAGCGTGGAGATGGCCCCATCCACCTTGTGAATGGTTCCCCACAGCTCAAGCTGAGCCTCCGGAATGGGGAAAAGCTTTTTAAAGTTAGAAGAAGGGGGAAAAGAAGAACCTAATTGCTCCCATTCATTCTTTATAATATTTGCCATCTTTACAGGAGCCGGGAAAGTATGGGGCACTACCCTGTCCTCAATCACCCTGTCCAGCTTAGGAATGGAAGGTTCTTCTGGAAGCTTTGGCTCCAGAACCTCCAGAGTAGCAAGCACTTGCTTCAGCAAAAAGCACAAATTCTCCATTTTAAACCTATAACCAGGCTCCTCTGCTGCTGAAGGTTTAGATGACATGGACTCTGAACCAGAAGGAACCCCCTCTGAAAGCGTCGAAGTGGGCCTCATCATCGTACCACTCCGCAGGAGTTTCGGACATAGATGAATCCTGAGTCGGCCGCTCAGAAGAGCTCTACGCTTGTGCTTAGCCGAACACAGTAAAGCATGGATCACTTTAGAGACTGCCGTTTGAAGTTGGTCTGCAAAATCTGGCAGCCTGCAAATCTCCCCTGAAGGGGTAACAGTCGGACCCTGGGGCGCTGCATGTGGAATAGGGGACGCAATTGGGGAACGCGCCTCACAGGATGGAGAGCCCTCAGAGGTGGACGGCTCAGTAGTACTAGACATTCTCTTATTTTTAGATGTCGTAGCTCTTTCAAGGCATGTGGAACATAGTTGTGCAGGCTGGACTACCGGAACCTCACAATAAACACAGGTAAAAGACTTAGATAAAGAGGGAGTACCCTCCAACGTGTCAGAATCCTCTGTAGCTTCTATCTTAATTAGCAAAATAAAGAACAGGCACCTTTATAACCGCCAATGGCCGGGGCACTCACCACCTCCTAGGACCCGGACTAGAAGAGCCCTAACTGGACAAGAGAACCCGACCATTTATACCCAGAGGATCCGTGTCTGTAACAAACCTAGTTTGTAGCAAGTCTGCGTACAATTGTACTTAAGTGCAGAATTACAAACCTCTCCAAGGACAGACAGCGGTGAGGGTGTGTTAATATTCACAAATCACTTGTGCAAGTGTAACTTCAGAAGTATAGCTACAAATAACGGAATATCATGACGTTATGTGACGTCACACAAGGTGAAAGAAACAACCATTACCCATTTTGGCGGGTCTGTAAACGGGGAAAGCCAAAATCCAACAGGACTCCAATACAAGGATCAACGAAAAGTGACACTTTCCAACAGAGTAAGGTATGCAAGAGTGGGATCTCCTGTAAAAGGAATCGATCTGCCCATTCAGTAACTAAAGAATACTTAACCTATATAAAAGAAGAAGGTACGATCAGATCGACCCATCACATTCAACTTCCCAAGTGGCATTTGGTAAATATAAGGTGTTATAGTGGCACGCATTTGGCATTTGAATAATGGTCTTTTTAATAACTTTTTTAAATTTACTGCAGTAGATTGTGTTTTTTTAGCTGATTTTTTAGATTGTGTTTAAAGGGACACTAACCCAAAATCTTTCTTTCGTGATTCAGATAGAGCATGCAATTTTAAGCAACTTTCTAATTTACTCCTATTATCAATGTTTCTTTGTTCTCTTGCTATCTTTATATGAAAAAGAAGGCATCTAAACTTTTTTCTTGGTTCAGAACTCTGGACAGCAGTTTTTGATTGGTGGATGAATTTATCCACCAATCAGCAAGGACAACCTAGGTTGTTCACCAAAAATGGGCCGGCATCTAAACTTACATTCTTGCATTTTAAATAAAGATACCAAGAGAATAAAGAACATTTGATAATAGGATTAAATTAGAAAGTTGCTTAGAATGTCATGCTCTATCTGAATTACAAAAGAAAAAATTTGGGTTCAGTCTGTCTGGCCAATAAGAAAACATATTCAAATTATGTTCTAGGACCATTTACGACTTTGTGATTAATATTGTATTTTCATACGAGATTTTGTGTTGATATATGTTGATATATTTGATATATTTTTTTTGTTATTCAATGCTTTTGGAATTTATACATCACTTTAAGGCTGAGATTTATCGATTGTAGGCACTTATATCTACAGAAAGAAATATCCCTACACTATACTTTGGAGTTTAATTTGGATACATATCCAATAAATCTAGACCTATATATGAATGTAACAACCAACATTTATGAAAGGCGATTGCTACATCCATCAATGGATACTGAATACTAAGTAACAACATTCTTTTAAAGTTGATATAATCATCAATTGATTAAATGCAGACATATTGAGGCAAATATTTAGACGTTTAAGTTCATTTCAATGTTCTTATAGATTATCCTATAGCTTTTTGTTAGCACCCTCTTAACTTGCACACCACATTTGTTAAAATTCACTTATCGAGGAAGGATATAAGTATTTTAGAGTGGCTTATATATGATTTGTTCTGGTGAATGAATAACGTAACGTACATCTCTGCAAAACCATATCCTAGTTTCCTTTGCTTACCAGCTGCCGCCTTTTGCGGTCCCTCCAATTCACGGAGACACTACAAACCAGCACTGATGTAACAAGCCTCGCTCTCAGCTCCGCTCCTTGCCACATCTCACACAGAGCCTCTCAGATGCATCCAGTCGGTTCCTCTAAAACAGGTACTGTCTTGAAATTCCAATACTATCTAATCAAGAGCTAACTGAATAATATCATCTGTTCTAAACAAATCTGTACTTGGACTATATTACATATTTGGGACAGGGCTATAAGTTTATTTCAGGTCTAAATATTCGGATAAACTCACATGTGTATATAAATCTCCTACAAAGTAATTTCATTGTATACTCTGAGATACCAAACAAACATATTTGGCCACAGATTGCATCAAGTAAAGTTTTACATTCATACTAACAAAACCTGATCAACTCAAGTCTCTTTCTCTGTTAACTTGTATTTAAACCCAGCTTGTGCTGATTACGTTTAACTTAATCAACTAGAGACCAAGGGGGATATTTATCAAGCTGTCAACCACAAATACTCTGGAATTCCTCAGCGTAATTGTGGCGAGCTTGATCCGACCTAGTTATCAAAGCCTACAGACCGGCAAAAGTTGAAATCTGTGACGTAACATACGATCCGCCGGTCCCAATATTCTGACACAGATCGATGCTTACGTCATTACAGATGTTCCGAATACACATTCGGCTCTATTTCACAACTTTTCCAAGTTATCAAATTTCTAACAGGTACGCTCGCGGCTATTCTGGCCCTGTGTACCTGGTTTTCAATCCGCCACCCTGGAGGCCGCGGATGCCATAGGAATTAATGGGAGTCTGAAAGCAGCGAAAGCTTATGTTCGATGCTGCCCGATATCCCATTGATTTCTATGGTTGAAAACAAGTAACGTTTACACCTAACATAAGCCCCAAGTTTAAAAAACCCTAATTTGCCGTCCTGACATCGCCGCAACCTACATAACGTTTTTAACCCCTATTCCGCCGCTCCCGGACCCTGCCGCAACTTTAATAAAGTTATTAACCCCTATCTCGCCGCTCCCGGACCCGACGCCACCTAAAGAAATGTATTAACCCCTAAACCTCTGGCCTCCCACATCACTACCATTAACTAAACCTATTAACCCCTAAACCGCCAGCCCCCCACATCGCCATTAACTAAATTAAGCTATTAACCCCTAAACCTAACAACCCGCTAAGTTTAAATTAAAATTACAACATCCCTATCTTCAAATAAATTAAAACTTACCTGTAGAATTAAAATGAACTATTTTTAAACTATTATAATACAATTACCTTAAACTACTAATTAAATTAACTAAATTACATATTAAAAAACCCTAACCCTACTCAAATTATTTAAATCTACTATTAAACCTTCTAAAAAATTACTAAATTACCAAAAAAAAATGCTAAGTCACAAAAAATAAAAACACTAAATTACGAGAGAAAAAAAACACATTATCAAAATAAAAAAAAAGAATTATTCCTAATCTCTCCTAATCATCCGCTCGGATGAAGACTTCTTGCCGGCTGGATGGATCCTTCAAGGGGAACTTCAAAAACTGTAAGTGGATCGTCGGGGGTTAGTGTTAGGTTTATTTAAGGGTTTTTAGAGTAGGGTCTGGGCAGATAAAAGAGCTAAATGCCCTTTTAAGGGCAATTCCCATACAAATGCCCTTTTCAGGTCAATGGGGAGCTTAGGTTTTTTAGATAGGCTTTTTATTTGGGGGGGTTGGTTGGTTGGGTGGTGGGTTTTACTTTTGCGGGGTGTATGTATTTTATTTTAGAGGTGAAAGAGCTGATTTCTTTGGGGCAATGCCCCACAAAAGGCCCTTTTATGGTTCATTGGTAGTTTATTGTAGGCTAGGGGTTTTTATTTTTTTATTATTTTATTTTGGGGGGGCTTTTTATTTTGATAGGGCTGTTAAATTAGGTGTAATTCGTTTTTATTTTTGATACTGTGGTTTGTTTGTTTTCACAATTTAGTGTTTTTTACCTTTTGTAACTTAGCGTTTATTTTTTTGTAATTTAGTAATGTTTAATAGTAGGTTTTAATAATTTAAGTAGGGTTAGGGTTTTTAATATGTAATATAGTTTATTTATTTGGTAGTTTAATGTAATTTTAGCATAATAGGGTAGGTTAATTAATAGTTTAGAATTAGTTTCTTTTAATTCTACAGGTAAGTTTAAATTTATTTGAAGATAGGGATGTTGTAATTTTAATGTAAAGTTAGCGGGTTGTTAGGTTTAGGGGTTAATAGCTTAATTTAGTTTATGGCGATGTGGGGGGCTGGCAGTTTAGGGGTTAATAGGTTTAGTTAGTGATAGTGATGTGGGAGGCCAGAGTTTTAGAGGTTAATACATTTATTTAGTGGCGGCGGGTTTAATAACTTTATTTAGGTTGCGGCGGGGTCCAGGAGCGGCGGGATAGGAGTTAATACGTTTTATTTAGGTTGCGGCGGTGTCGAGGAGCGGCGGGATAGGGGTTAATAACTTTATTAAAGTTGAGGTGGGGTCCGGGAGCAGCTGGATAGGGGTTAAACATTTTAGAATAGTGGCGACGTTTAGTTACAGGGTATAAATAAAGTTGGTAAAAAGCCGAATAGCAGCGAGATCGATGACTGTTAGTTAACAACAGTCTGATGCTCATCGCCCCGTACTTGGTGCGAGGCTATATGGTGGCTTTTTTTATAAATATGGAGATCGCATTCAGGTTTGCGGCCGCCATGTTAGGCGAGCGAATGCAGCATAGTTGAGGCTTTGATAAATATCCCCCAAATGCTTCTCTTTTTAAAGGTTTAATTCCTCAATATTGAACCATATAACCTGAGAAGCTACAAATCCATAACTAACCTCTAATTAAAGTGGTTAAAGCATTACAAAATTATCAAGCCTAATGCCTTAAAGGGATAGATTGCTATGGATGCAAACGAAGTAGCAAATCAAATTCAAAACCTTAACCAAAAGGTAGATATTTTAGCTCAAGCTATCAATACCCTACAAACTGAAAATACAACATTAAAAGGATTGATTAATAATATAATAATCCATAAGACATCAGAGCATCCTGAACCACCCACAACATTTTCAGGCGTACGTTCTGATTTTAGAAATTTTAAAAATGCCTGCTCTTTGTGTTTTTTTCTCTAAAGCCTCAAACTTATCATAATGAAAAAATGTAAGTTTGCTCTGCAATTTCTTATATGAGTGGAGAACCCAGGACATGGGCCAATAGATTTCTTGAAACAAATGATATAATTTTGTACTCTTAACTTCTTTTCTGCTATGGCGTTTTTATATGATGACACTAATAAGCAAAACACTGCAGAGAATAAGGGCTTTAAAACAGGGTAAAAGACCTGTTGAGGATTATATAAATCAATTTAGACTAGGCTTGTCAGAATATTTTAAAGATGAGTTATCTAGAATTGAGATGCCAGATACCTTGGAGAATTTGATTAAAGTCTGTATGAACATGGATAGGAGATACAGGGAAAGAAGAGCAGAGAGGACACTGCCTGAATCCTATCCCAAGAGATCCTCACCCTCTCATGTGGATAAACTACCAAGCAGTTCAACTCCTATGGAAATAGGGACATTTAGAGGTCCGCTAACACAGGAAGAAAAACTCAGGAGATGCATGGTAAATCTCTGCATTTATTGTGTACAAAAATATCATAGACAAAGAAAGGGTAAGATAAAATCAATTCTCTCTCTGACTCAACCTAAACATAAAACTCATCTGTCTATTATGTTATCTTTACAGTGGGAACGTCTTCAGTTCCAGAGCGAGGCTATAATTGACTCCGGAGCTTTTGGAGTGTTTATTGATAAAAAATATTGTGAAAGTAAATAAAATGCCTTGTGTTGAAAAAACAACCCCTATCCACATAAAGGTTATTGATGATTCCTATTTTTTAAAAGGTCCAATCACACATCATACCATACCACTACACATAACAACAAAAGATGATCATACAGAGTATTTATCCTTTGATATGATACCCAGTTCTTTACATCCTATAATACTAGGACATTTGTGGTTATTGAAACACAATCCTTCTATTGATTGGGTGGAGAAAAATTTGATTTTCTATTCTACTTTTTGTTCCTCAACATGTTTTCCATATACAACTATTGCTCATACTGAGCAATAGCTACCAGCAGAATATCAAGATTTTACTGACGTGTTCCATCTAAAAAAAAAAACAGAAAATCTACCACCACATAGAACATATGAATGTTCTATTGAAACAAAACCTGATGCTAAGATTCCATTTGGAAGAATATTTCCCTTGTCTCAATGCGAATTACATTATCTTCGAGTATATTTAGACGAAAACTTAAGAAAGGGGTTTATCAGTCATTTAACCTCCTCGGCTGGGACAGGGATAGTCTCCGACCAATCATAGAATATAAAGCAATAACTTCCATCACAATTAAAAACAGATACCCACTCCCTTTAATCCCTGAACTTCTAGAACAGTTGAACGAAGCCACCATCTATACAAAACTAGACCTCAAGGGAGCCACAATCTGATTAGGATACGGCGTGGGGATGAATGGGAAACTGCCTTTAGAACCTGATACGGCCTATTTGAGTACAATGTAATTACTTTTTCGGGTTATGCAATGCCCCAGCTACCTTCCAATTCTTCATAAATGAAATATTCAAAGATTTGATGGATGGATGCGTCGCAATTTATTTAGATGACATATTGATTTATTCACGAAATAAAGAAGATCATATAAAACACGTTTGCTGGACTTCCGGTGGGTGGTGTACCAAGATGGCAGCAATGTAATGAAGCTCTGATACATCTTGTGTGTAATAAACCTTCTTACAGCCAGGATCTACTGCCATCCACACCACTCTTGACAATTTTTTGTGTCCGAGAACTATTGTGGATAGAGAAATAACCATCCTCTGTTCCCCAGAAGGAACTTTAAAGAAAATTTATGAGACACAGTTACGGGGCACCTATTTCTCAACATGGACTCTATAACTAAAGAACTGATTTCTGCATTCCTGCCTCATTTAGACAAGCTTATGAGATCTTGTCTGACACTTCATGAAGTGATCCGGTCCGCTCAGAGACCACCCTTGCTATTAGTAACTACCTCTGTACCCGCTAAAGAGGTTCTGCAATTTCAACACTCACCACAGCACTATTCTTCCCAGGACGCCACATGGCAAGATGGTAATCAGCTTGATTCAATCTATGGTGCAGTGCCACCTCGTAACCCTTGTACACCCTCCTCCCCAGATGATAGCTCTTACTGCAGATCAAAACCAGTACTGGAGGAGAACATTAATGCATCTCACCAGGATATCGCCCCTAAGTAATCCCCCATACAGGCAGCGGCTCGGACCCTCATACAGCCAAGGCTCTGGATGGACTCACACTATGCATATATGGGACAAAAAACTGATTGGCAAATGGCCTTATCTGTAGTGCACTTTATGATAGCATACCTGCGGAAACTAAGACAAATGGCAGTACTGAATTTCACCTGGCGCTCCCCAGAGTATCTGAAGCTACCGGAAAGCCTACATATAATGCTACTCAGGGGACCACTCGCATAGGTTCATGGTACCCGATATGAGAACTTTTGGGAGAACTTTCTTACACTTACCTCAGGAACCATGATAAAGTTGTATTATCAGCCTTTTGTGAAAACAAGTAGAGGTGGGATGAGCTACCTTTATATCTTCTATAACTGGCAGCACAACGTTAGAAGAAATATATTATTTTGAGTTGGTTAATACTATCTTGGCGGTTGCAGCAAATTATTTTTCTTTACATTCAAAAGGAAACTTGATATTTAACTCTCTAGGAATTAGCGATCTGACTGCTTACATGAATGACACTTTCTGGAGAAACCTGGTTACATGATTACTATGGTTATGTAATTTCTGTACTGATTAGCTTATCTGCCTTAATTTCTCTACTCTCTGTGGGTAACACGATGGGATAATTCTTACTTTAAATGTATTATGAGACAATTTACCTGCTATGCATTTGGCGACACTAGTATGTAATATAATGAGGGCTAGCTTTATCTTTTTAAATAAAAAATATCTGAGTAAGTATTGGCTGTGGGGACATATATGGAACTGACCCGACTGTTTAAAAAACTCTTATTAAAGGGCCATAATACCCAATTGTTTAAACACTTGAAAGTGATGCAGCATAGCTGTAAAAAGCTGACTAGAAAATATCTCCTGAACATCTCTATGTGAAAAAGAAATATATTTTACCTCAAAAGTTCCTCAGTAGCCACCTCCCATTGTAAAGGATTTCTAAGCAGCATTTTAGTGTGTCTGTCCTGGGACAGCTGAAAGGATGAGCCTCGTGAACTCTCATATTATTTCACCATCAGGTAAAGTTCATGACCTCAGCACTGCTGATGCTGATTGGCTGCTGTTCATTTCTTCATTTGTTTTTTATTTTTACCTGCAGCTGGGAGCAGGTGAAGTATAACTTTTTACACAGAACTTACTCTGCTGAGCTGAGGAGATTGTGAGGTAAAATATCTTCCTTTTTTACATAGAGATGCTAAGGTGATATTTTCCTGTCAGCTTTTTACAGTTATACTTCATCAGTTTCAAGTGATTTAGCATATGAGCATTATGTCCCTTTAACACAACACAATGTTTTTGTCGAATACCCGGGTTGTAAACTTTCTGCACTGACATGATAATTTAGTAACTGTCTACTTTTGGAAGTACTCGCATTCATATGGGCTGCAGTTTTCTCCACTGTCTTTATTTTCATTCACGTACAACCTGCATTTTCACATTATTTGCAAGATATAACATTAAGGAAAAACTTGTTTACTATACCTTAACATAAGTCTTTTCACGGAATTGTTTGCATCATGCTACTGTTATGCACTTGCAGTATTTGAAAATGTATCAAGTGGCGCTGATTACAGTCCCAGTTCTTAGATCTTATACTGCACAAGCTGTATGGCAGAACTGAGCTATGTGCTCTGACAGCATAGTTTCTATAGCATTTGCTCCATTGTTGTGTCTTTAGGAATAAAACAGAATTGGTTAAAAAGGAAGTTAACTTCATCCCCCGGTCACAGTACTAAGCTAATATTGCTGTAAATTTATTGAAATTCTCTTTGCGTTACAAAACACTCATATCCATGTCGAAGCAGGAATAACATCGGAAGGTATGCACTCCCACATTTGTCTTTCACAGGCTGAGAATCAACTGATAAAAGCAGCACACGATATAGATATTGTTGTTGGGGCTGTATGTAGACTCCCTCTGACACATAGCTGAGCTTACTCTTATTTCCACCAGTACGGAGTGAAGCTAGTTGCTGTCTCTACATTTTCAACTGCAAACATTGCACTGGCTTATGATGATAACACCCTGGCTATTGCTGAGTTAACAAACGGTCTGGTGTAGGTTAGGATACTAACTAATGGTCAGATTACGAGTTTTGCGTTATGAGCGGCTCGGTAATAACTTGCAAGTTATTTCCACCGCTCACCTTTAATAGCGCTGCTATAACAGGTTTTCCAAAAATCTGCGTTTGTGGGCAATATGGCAGCGTTGAGCTCCATATCACACACAAATACCAGCACTGCTTTGAGCTGGTTTTACGTGCTCGTGCACGATTTTCCCATAGTCATCAATAGGGAGAGCCTGCAAAAAAAAAGCCTAACACCTGCAATAATGGAACGTGACGCTCCGTAACGAAGCCCCATTGATTCCTATAGGGAAAGAAAATTTATATTTAAACCTAACACCCTAACATAAACCCCGAGTCTAAACACCCCTAAACTGCTGCTCCCGACATCACTGACACCTACATTACACTTATTAACCCCTAATCTGCCGCCCCCGACATCGCCGCCACATACATTACACTTATTAACCCCTAATCTGATGCCCACGACATTGCCGCCACCTACATTACACTTATTAACCACTAATCTTCTGTCACCGACATCGCCTCCACATACCTACACTTATTAACCCCTAATCTGCCACTCCCAACGTCGCCGCCGCCGCCACTATACTAAAGTTATTAACCCCTAAACCTCTGGCCTCCCACAGCACTAACACTAAATAAATATATTAAACCCTAAACCTAAGTCTAAACCTAACACCCCTAACTTTAATATAATTAAAATAAATCTAAATACAAATTACTATTATTACCTAAATAATACCTATTTAAGACTAAATACTTATAAAATAAAACCTAAACTTGCTACAATATAACTAATAGTTACATAGTAGCTATCTTAGGTTTTATTTTTATTGTACATGTAAGTTTGTATTTATTTTAACTAGGTAGATTAGTTATTAAATAGTTATTAACTATTTATTAGCTACTTAGTTAAAATAAATACAAAGTTACCTGTAAAATAAAACCTAACCTGTCTTACACTAAAACCTAACATTACACTAAAATTAAATAAATTAAATTAACAAAATACATTTATCTAAATTACAAAAAATAATAAATACTAAATTACACAAAATAAAAAAGAAATGATCAAATATTTAATCTAATTACACCTAATCTAATAGCCCTATCAAAATAAAAAAGCCCCCCCCCCAAATAAAAACACCCTAGCCTACACTAAACTGCCAATGGCCCTTAGAAAGGGCCTTTTGCAGGGCATTGCCCCAAAGAAATCAGCTCTTTTACCTGTAAAGTACAAACAACCCCACAACAGTAAATCCCACCACCCACACAACCAAACCTCCCAAAAAAAAAACTACCTAAAAAACCTAAGCTCCCCATTGCCGTGAAAAGGGCATTTTGATGGGCATTGCCCTTAAAAGGGCATTTAGCTATTTTACGTTGCCAAAAGTCCCTAATCTGAAATTAAAACCCACCCAATAAACCCTTAAAAAAACCTAACACTAACTCCCGAAGATCCACTTACAGTTTTTGAAGATGGACATCCATCCTCATCCAGCCGGGAGAAGTCTTCATCCAAGCAGCAAGAAGTTGTCCTCCAGGCGGCATCTTCTATCCTTATCCTTCCGACGCGGAGTGGCTCCATCTTCAAGACATCCGGCATGGAGCATCCTCATCTTTCGATTGCTCTTCAAGAATGAAGGTTCCTTTAAATGATGTCATCCAAGATGGCACCCCTTGAATTCCGATTGGCTGATAGAATTCTATCAGCCAATCGGAATTAAAGGGTAAAAAATCCTATTGGCTGATGCAATCAGCCAATAGGATTGAGCTCACATTCTATTGGCTGATTGGAACAACCAATAGAATGCAAGCTCAATCCTATTGGATGATTGGATCAGCCAATAGGATTAAAGCTCAATCCTATTGGCTGATTGCATCAGCCAATAGGATTTTTTACTCTTTCATTCCAATTGGCTGATAGAATTCTATCAGCCAATTGGAATTCAAGGGACGCCATCTTGGATGACGTCATTTAAAGGAAACTTCATTCTTGAAGAGCCATTGAAAGAAGAGGATGCTCTGCGCCAGATGTCTTGAAGATGGAGCCGCTACGCGTCGGCAGGATGAAGATAGAAGATAAAGTCTGGATAAAGACTTCTGCCCACCTGGAGGACGACTTCTTGCCGCTTGGATGAAGACTTCTCCCAGCTGGATGAGGAGGGATGTCTGGTCTTCAAAAACTGTAAGTGGATCTTCGGGGTTTGTTGTTAGGTTTTTTTAAGGGTTTATTGGGTGGGTTTTAATTTTAGATTAGGGACTTTGGGCAACGTAAAAGAACTAAATGCCTTTTTAAGGGCAATACCCATCCAAATGCCCTTTTCAGGGCAATGGGGAGCTTAGGTTTTTTTAGGTAGGTTTTTTTTTGGGGGGGGGTTGGTTGTGTGGGTGGTGGGTTTTACTGTTGGGGGGTTGTTTGTATTTTCTTTTTACAGGTAAAAGAGCTGATTTATTTGGGGCAATGCCCCGCAAAAGGCCCTTTTAAAGGCCATTGGCAGTTTAGTTTAGGCTAGGTTTTTTTTATTTTGGGGGGGCTTTTTTATTTTGATTGGGCTATTAGATTAGGTGTGATTAGTTTAAATATTTGATCATTTCTTTTTTATTTTGTGTAATTTAGTGTTTATTAGTGATGTCGCGAACATAAAAATTTGGGTTCGCAAACGGCGGACGCGAACTTCCGCAAAGGTTTGCGAACGGGCGAACCAGGCGAACCGCCATAGGCTTCAATAGGCAGGCGAATTTTAAAACCCACAGGGTCTCTTTCTGGCCACAAAAGTGATGGAAAAGTTGTTTCAAGGGGACTAACACCTGGACTGTGGCATGCCGGAGGGGGATCCATGGCAAAACTCCCATGGAAAATTACATAGTTGATGCAGAGTCTGGTTTTTATCCATAAAGGGCATAAATCACCTGATATTCCTAAATTGTTTGGAATAACGTGCTTTAAAACATCAGGTATGATGTTGTATCGATCAGGTAGTGTAAGGGTTAAGCCAGCTTCACAGTGACAGACCAAACTCCCTGTTTAACACACCGCAAACAACCGCAAACAGTCCATTTGCACAACCGCAAACTCCCCATTTGCACAAGGTTGGATGCCAAGCTAGCCATGTCCCGTTCCTTGTCCTCACTGATGTCATTGAAGGTCTCTTCCTCCACCCAGCCACGTACAACACCAAGGGTCCCCGAAAGGTGAAAACAAGCCCCCTGGGATGCCTGCTGTGTTTGGTCTTCCACCTCCTCAAAGCCACCTTCCTCCTCTGACTACTCTTCTTCAGACTCCTCTCTCTGCGTTGCCTCTCTCTGCATTATTATAAGGTGTGTTAAGTAGTACTATTCCTATCAGTTTAATCCCTGTTACGTCCCCTATCAGGGGACGGGTATATGGCATCGATTTTAGGAACTGGGAGATGGAAAAAGATGCTTGGTCGGTCCTCCTACTTCAAATTTGGGGCACTGCGCGTGCAATCTAATGTGCCACCAGATAGGAGTGGTGTGTTAAGTAGTACTATTCTTATCAGTTTAATCCCTGTTACGTCCCCTATCAGGGGACGTGTATATGGCATCGATTTTAGGAACCGGGAGATGGAAAAAGATGCTTGGTCGGTCCTCCTACTTCAAATTTGGGGCACTGCGCGTGCAATCTAATGTGCCACCAGATAGGAGTGGTGTGTTAAGTAGTACTATTCTTATCAGTTTAATCCCTGTTACGTCCCCTATCAGGGGACGTGTATATGGCATCGATTTTAGGAACCGGGAGATGGAAAAAAGATGCTTGGTCGGTCCTCCTACTTCAAATTTGGGACACTGCGCGTGCAATCTAATGTGCCACCAGATAGGAGTGGTGTGTTAAGTCGTTCTATTCTTATCAGTTTAATCCCTGTTACGTCCCCTATCAGGGGACGTGTATATGGCATCGATTTTAGGAACCCGGGAGATGGAAAAAGATGCTTGATCGGACCTCCTACTTCAAATTTGGGGCACTGCGCGTGCAATCTAATGTGCCACCAGATAGGAGTGGTGTGTTAAGTAGTACTATTCTTATAAGTTTAATCCCTGTTACATACTCTATCAGGGGACGTGTATATGGCATCGATTTTAGGAACCTGGAGATGGAAAAAGATGCTTGGTCTGTCCTCCTTCTTCAAATTTGGGGCACTGCGCGTGCAATCTAATGTGCCACCAGATAGGAGTGGTGTGTTAAGTAGTTCTATTCTTATCAGTTTAATCCCTGTTACGTCCCCTATCAGGGGGCGTGTATATGGCATAGATTTTAGGAACCGGGAGATGGAAAAAGATGCTTGGTCGGTCCTCCTACTTCAAATTTGGGGCACTGCGCGTGCAATCTAATGTGCCACCAGATAGGAGTGGTGTGTTAAGTAGTACTATTCTTATCAGTTTAATCCCTGTTACGTCCCCTATCAGGGGACGTGTATATGGCATCGATTTTAGGAACCGGGAGATGGAAAAAAGATGCTTGGTCGGTCCTCCTACTTCAAATTTGGGGCACTGCGCGTGCAATCTAATGTGCCACCAGATAGGAGTGGTGTGTTAAGTCGTTCTATTCTTATCAGTTTAATCCCTGTTACGTCCCCTATCAGGGGACGTGTATATGGCATCGATTTTAGGAACCCGGAAGATGGAAAAAGATGCTTGGTCGGACCTCCTACTTCAAATTTGGGGCACTGCGCGTGCAATCTAATGTGCCACCAGATAGGAGTGGTGTGTTAAGTAGTACTATTCCTATCAGTTTAATCCCTGTTATGTGCCTTTTTTTTGGTTTGGTTTTTGAAGCCACAGTGCAGCACCAGAGGCCAGAAAAATTAGGCATGTACACATGCCTGAAAAATTAGGTATTGATGCAGCCGCTGCTGCAGCAGCGGCCAGAAAAATTAATGTTTATTTCCCAGGCAGAAAGTGCTCTAAAACATTGCGGCTTTAACCCTAATTGGTGGTGGATAAGTAACGCAAGTCATCCGGCATTCAGAGATAAAATACAGCAGCGTGTGGACCATTTTTAGCCCAAGGCAGCTCATGTCATCAGGCCTTTTTTAGTCGAATGTATCGCCCACTGTCAGTCCCTTCGGGATCCATCCCTCATTTATCTTAATAATGGTGATTTAATCTAGACTTTTTTGACCTAGGCGATTTCTCTTCTCAGTGACAATACCTCCTGCTGCACTGAAGGAACTTTCTGACAGGATACTTGAAGCGGGGCAGGTCAGAAGTTCTATCGCAAATTGGGATAGCTCAGGCCACAGGTCAAGCCTGCACACCCAGTAGTCAAGGGGTTCATCGCTCCCCAGAGTGTCGATATCTGCAGTTAAGGCGAGGTAGTCTGCTACCTGTCGGTCGAGTCGTTCTCTAAGGGTGGACCCCGAAGGGCTGTGACGATGCGTAGGACTTAAAAAGCCCCGCATGTCTTCCATCAACAACACGTCTGTAAAGCGTCCTGTCCTTGTCGGCGTGGTCGTGGGAGGAGGAGGATTACTTTCACCTCTTCCCCTGTTAGATTCCCATTGTGCTGTGACATCACCCTTATACGCTGTGTAAAGCATACTTTTTAATTTATTTTGGAACTGCTGCATCCTTTCCGACTTGCGGTAATTCGGTAACATTTCAGGCACTTTATGCTTATACCGGGGGTCTAGTAGCGTGGACACCCAGTACAGGTCGTTCTCCTTCAGCCTTTTTATACGAGGGTCCCTCAACAGGCACGACAGCATGAAAGACCCCATTTGCACAAGGTTGGATGCCGAGCTACTCATGTCCCGTTCCTCGTCCTCAATGATCTCACTGAAGGTATGTTCTTCCCCCCAGGCACATACAGCACCACGGGTACCAGATAGGTGACAACGAGCACCCTGGGATGCCTGTTGTGGTTGGACTTCCTCCTCGTCCTCAAAGCCACATTCCTCCTCTGACTCCTCTTCCTCACAATCCTCTTCCAGCGTTGCCGCAGGTCCAGCACCCTTTGCAGGGCACGCTCCAGGAAGAAAACAAATGGTATGATGTCGCTGATGGTGCCATCGGTGTGACTGAATAGGTTTGTCACCTCCTCAAAAGGACGCATGAGCCTACAGGCATTGCACATGAGCGTCCAGTAACGTGGCAAAAAAATGACCAGCTCCGCAGAGGTTGTCCTAGCACCCCGGTCATACAAATAGTCGTTAATGGCTTTTTCTTGTTGGAGCAGGTGGTCGAACATTAGGAGTGTTGAATTCCAACGTTTCAGCTGTCACAAATCAAGCACCTCACTGGCATGTTGTTTCGCCGCTGGATATCTGAAAAGTGTGCCATGGCCGTGTAGGAATGCCTGAAATGGCCACACACCTTCCTGGCCTGCTTCAGGACGTACTGTAAGCCTGGGTACTTATGCACAAAGCGTTGTACGATCAGATTGCACACATGTGCCATGCACGGAACATGTGTCAGCTTGCCCAAATTCAATGCTGCCAACAAATTTCTTCCGTTGTCACAAACCACTTTGCCGATCTCCAGTTGGTGCGGAGTCAGCCACTGATCCACCTGTGCGTTCAAGGCGGACAGGAGCTGGGGGGTGCCGTTGATGTGGAGCAAGACGCAGCAGCAGAAGAGGACTCAGCCGAGGAGGTTATGGAAGAGGATGGAGTAGGAGGAGTAGAGGGGTGGCAGCAGGTTTACCCAATGCGCAGTATAGGTGATATACCTGCCCTGACCATGCTTTGCAGACCAGGTATCAGTGGTCAGATGGACCGTTGCCCCAACACTGTGTGCCAGACATGCCATTACTTCCTTTTGCACAATCGGTGTCCCAATAGCTACAAATTTTTTGAACGCCTCAGACTCCACCAGCTTGTATGGTAAAAGCTGGCAGGCTAAGAGTTCAGACAAGCCAGCTGTCAGATGCCGGGCAAGGGGGTGACTTTGTGACATTGGCTTCTTACGCTCAAACATGTCCTTGACAGACACCTGACTGTGGGCAGATGAGCAGAAACTGCTCAAGGCGAGAGATGGAGTGGCGGATGGTTGAGAGGGGGCAAGGAAGACAGCAGTGGTTGACATGGCTGAAGATGCTGGACCAGGAGGAGGATGGCGGCTTTGAGTTTGTGTGCTGCTTGTACTCATGTGTTGATCCCATAGGCATTTGTGATGTGCGATCATGTGCCTTCGCAAAGCAGTTGTACCTAGGTGGGTGTTGGACTTCCCACGACTTTTGGCACAGGTTGAAAATGGCATCGCTGTTGTCAGAGGCAGACACACAAAAAAATGCCACACTGCTGAACTGACGGCATTCTGGTGGTGGCAACAGCATGCGTTGATTGGCGTGCTGCCTGGCTGACCCCGGGTGCCGATGCATGCTGTCTGACTGTGCCACTAGCTCCTTGCGACGACCTCCCCCTGCTTCCAACTCGTCTCCTCCTCTCTGTCTCCCCATCTGACCTTTCCCCCTCTTGTTCTTCTCTTCTAGCGGGCACCCACGTGACATCCACGGACGCATCGTCATCATCAATCGCTTCACTTGTATCTGACAACTCAGCAAAGGAAGCAGCAGCGGGTACAACATCATCATCATCACACCGTACGTCCATGAGTGTAATGCTGCCTGACTGAGACATATCCCTGTTATCTACATCCTCTGGCAATAATGGTTGCGCATCACTATCACTCATTTCTTCCAACTGATGTGTAAATAACTCCTCTGACAGATCAAGTGAAGCGGCTGTGGTGCTAGTGGTGGTGGCGGCAGGCTGGTGAGTGGTAACTTGAGAGGTTCCCGAAGCTAAGCTGGAGGAGGATGGTGTGTCAAGGTTCTGAGCGGAAGCTGTAGAAGATTGGGTGTCCTGTGTTAGCCAGTCAACTATGTCCTCAGAACTGTTCGAGTTCGGGGTACGTGGCCTCTGAACACTGGGCATTATTCTAGGGCCAAAGGGAATCACAGCACCACGACCACGACGGACCCTGCGGGGTGGCCTGCCTCTTCCTGTCACTTTTTTTTTCGATTAGTGTTACTATGCGTGCAAGCTACTGTGACAACAGATATGAATGGCACTGTGCACTGGCAGAAGTTGGCAGAGTAGATGCTGTAGGCCTGACACACACGCTTGCAGACAACTAACTACTATTCAATCTATTACAGTCAAAAATTATTTTTTTTTTTAAATGTACACTACTGTTACACCAGATATGAGTTGCACTGGGGTGACACTGTGCCCTGGCAGGCAGGCACTGAAACGCACACGTGTGAAAGAAAACTGACTGCTATTATTTCACAGTCAAAAAAGTGTTTTTTTTTTTTAAAATGTACACTACTGTTACACCAGATATGAGTTGCACTGGGGTGACACCGTGCCCTGGCAGGCAGGCACTGAAACGCACACGTGTTAAGGAAACTGACTGCTACTATTTCAAAGTCAAAAAAGTTTGTTTTTTTTAAATGTACACTACTGTTACACCAGATATGAGTTGCACTGGGGTGACACTCTGCTCTGGCAGACAGGCACTGAAACGCACACGTGTGAAGGAAACTGACTGCTATTATTTCACAGTCAAAAAAGTGTTGTTTTTTTTAAATGTACACTACTGTTACACCAGATATGAGTTGCACTGGGGTGACACTGTGGCCTGGCAGGCAGGCACTGAAATGCACACGTGTCTAGGAAACTGACTGCTATTATTTCACAATCAAAAAAAGTGTTGTTTTTTTTAAATGTACACTACTGTTACACCAGATATGAGTTGCACTGGGGTGACACTGTGCTCTGGCAGGCACTGAAACGCACACGTGTGAAGGAAACTGACTGCTATTATTTCACAGTCAAAAAAGTGTTGTTTTTTTAATGTACACTACTGTTACACTAGATATGAGTTGCACTGGGGTGACACTGTGCCCTGGCAGGCACTGAAACGCACATGTGTCAAGGAAACTAACTGCTATTATTTCACAGTCAAAAAAGTGTTGTTTTTTTTTAAATGTACACTACTGTTACACCAGATATGAGTTGCACTGGGGTGACACTGTGCCCTGGCAGGCAGGCACTGAAACGCACACGTGTGAAGGAAACAGACTGCTATTATTTCACAGTCAAAAAAGTGTTGTTTTTTTTTTAAATGTACACTACTGTTACACCAGATATGAGTTGCACTGGGGTGACACAGTGCCCTGGCAGGCACTGAAACGCACACGTGTGAAGGAAACTGACTGCTATTATTTCACAGTCAAAAAAGTGTTGTTTTTTTAAATGTACACTACTGTTACACCAGATATGAGTTGCACTGGGGTGACACTGTGCCCTAGCAGGCAGGCACTGAAACACACACGTGTGAAGGAAACTGACTGCTATTGTTTCACAGTCAAAAAAGTGGGTTTTTTTTTAAATGTACACTACTGTTACAACAGATATGAGTTGCACTGGGGTGACAGTGTGCCCTGGCAGGCAGGCACTGAAACGCACACGTGTGAAGGAAACTGACTGCTATTATTTCACAGTCAAAAAAGTGTTGTTTTTTTAAATGTACACTACTGTTACACCAGATATGAGTGGTGGCACTGGGCAAGTGGGCACAGTATACGCTGTGAGCCTGACACACACGCTGGCAGGCAGGCAACTGCAATTATATTACACATGGAAAAAAAAAAGCAGACTGATGTGCTAGCCCTAAAAAGGGCTTTTTGGGGTGCTGTCCTTACAGCAGAGATCAGATGAGTCCTTCAGGACTGTAGTGGACACTGAATACACTAGCCTAGCTATCGATTTCCCTATTAAATCAGCAGCAGCTACACTGTCCCTCCTCTCTCTAAGAATGCAGCTTCCGAATGAATCTAAAATGGATGCTGTCCAGGAGGTTGGAGGGTCTGGGAGGGAGGGTCTGCTGCTGATTGGCTGAAATGTGTCTGCTGACTGTGAGTTACAGGGTCAAAGTTTACTCAATGATGACGAATAGGGGGCGGACCGAACATCGAATATGTTCGCCCGCCGCGGCGAAGGCGAACATGCTATGTTCGCCAGGAACTATTCGCCGGCGAACTATTCGTGACATCAGTGTTTATTATTTTTTGTAATTTAGATAAATGTATTTTGTTAATTTAATTTTTATTTAATTTTAGTGTAATGTTAGGTTTTAGTGTAAGACAGCTTAGGTTTTATTTTACAGGTAAATTTGTATTTATTTTAACTAGGTAGTTAGTAAATAGTTATTAGTTATTAACTATTTACTAACTCAAATAAATACAAACTTACCTGTGAAATAAAAATAAAACATAAGCTAGCTACAATGTAACTATTAGTTATATTGTAGCTATCTTAAGTTTGTTTTTTACAGTTATTTATTTACTTTTATAGTAGGAGAAAAGAAGGCGCCAATAGGGTAATAACGCTAATACCCAGACAGAATGTGGGGAGAGTGAGGACCAATACTCACAAACAAAGCGGCACTATGGCGTGCCTGAAATCGCAGAACTGTATAAGCTATTTAGCCAGTTTAAGTATTTGAGTTTATTTAGGAAATAGTATTACCAATTAATATTCAGCTTATATCTATGAGATTGTGTTTATGCATATCTGAATAGATTATCAACTTAGTAGTAGAGGTCGTATGAATTAAAATATCACTAAGAAATAATTGGGAATGTCAAATTCATTAAGGAAATTATACACATGATAGTCTAGTAGTCTATAGTTTTGACGATATTTTCTGAATATTCAGAGCGGAGGCTTTTTATTAATCTCTCAAGGAAATTTTAAAATGTACTATAAAACATTATGTATGAGAATGGAAATGTTAATTCATTAAGATACAAAAATATTATTATAGGCAGCCTTTTGTTAGATCTAAGTGCTAACGTTATCACCATGTCACTTTTAGTATAAGCGGAACGCAAACTCTCACTGTGTTGTTAGTCAGCTGTGATTTGAGACTCAAGCTGCCTTGCTAGGGGTGTGTAAACTTTGAAGCGATAGGATTGGTTAGAGGAGGTTTTTAAGCAGCAGGCTTTTTAGAACATGTATTACAGCCTGATGAAACGGCTCTGTGTAGCCGAGAAATGCGTTGCTTTATTTTAAAACATTTTAATAAAATTGTTTTATCTATACCCTGCTGGAGTTTGTTCTCCCCTCTTTCCATCTGTGGACTGTGCTAGTTGTAGCAAATCGGAGCTTTATACACCATCTACGGTGACCTGGTTTTCCCTCTGCAAGTGTACAGATTCCCGGCACACAGAGAGGAAGGTGTGTCACAACCCTAAGATCCCGATTGGCCATACGGAACACTGTCCGGCTCGAGGATTTGCTGTTTGCCCTTGTCTGTCTTCTGGGCGACGCTGAGGTCCTGGTCTGCAATTTCAGGCACGCCATAGTGCCGATTTGTTTGTGAGTATTGGTCCTCACTCTCCCCACATTCTGTCTGGGTATTAGCATTATTACCCTATTGGCGCCTTCTTTTCTCCTACTTTTGATTTCTTCACTGTCGATAGACGTAACGGAAGAGCAGCCTCCTTTTGGATGATTGGACAGACCCCTACCACTACTGTCCCGTGCGCACCTACTTCAAGAGTCTCTTTCTCTGACTTTCTATTTATATTTATTTACTTTTAAATAGGAATAAATTAGGTATTAATTGTAATTTTTATTTGGGATTATTTTAATTAGGTTAAAGTTAGTGGGTGTTAGGGTTAGGGTTAGGTTTATGGGTTAATAACTTTAGTATAGTGGGGCAAAATTGGGGGCAGCAGATTAGGGGTTAATAAGTGTAGTTAGGTGGCAGTGATTTTGGGGGCAGCAGATTAGGTGTTAATAACAGTAATGTAGGTTGTGGTGATGTTAGGGACAGCAGATTAGGGGTTAATAAGTGTATGTAGGTGGCGACAACATTGGGGGCAGCAGATTAGGGGTTAATAATATTTAACAAGTGTTTGCAATGCGGGAGTGTGGCGGTTTAGGGGTTAATATGATTATTATAGTGGCGGCGATGTCCGGAGCGGTAGATTAGGGGTTATTAATTTTAGTTTAGTGTTTGTGATGTGGGAGGGCCTCGGTTTAGTGGTTAATAGGTAGTTTATGGGTGTTAGTGTACTTTGTAACACTTTAGTTATGAGTTTTATGCTACAGCTTTGTAATGTAAAACCCATAACTACTGACTTTCAGTTTACGGTACAGATCATGTAGTTATAGGCTGTACCACTCACTTTTTGTCCGGACAGGTAAACTCGTAATACCGGCGCTATGGAAGTCCCATTAAAAAAGGACTTTTTAAAAAGTGCGGTAGTTACGTTGCATGACGGCCAAAAAAGTGTGCGGTACATACAACACCTGTAATACCAGCGGTAGTGAAGTATGAGTATGAGCTTTTTTCATTAATAACGCAAAACTCGTAATCTAGCCGTAAGGTAGCTACTGTATGCTGTAAAATTGTGACTGCTTTTTATGCTGCCTTCATCTCTCAATGCCTGCGTTATATCAATACTACGTATTCCTTCACACACCGTACCCTGAACTAATACAACTTACTGCAAGATACTTATGAATACCCCATTTTACATTTGTCTGCTGGACATTTGTAGCTAGAAGAAGAGATTAGATTTTGACATGTTTGTTATTATGCCTGTAACAGCTCTCAGTTTTCACTTACATATTATCTTTTCCTTTGTTTATATCTGAATAAGAGACACCTTTTTATTCTGATTGGTTAATTGCTGAAACTATTCAGAGTTTAAAATTTCTGTTAATGCTAAAATGAGTTTTAAAAAAAATTGCTAATAACACATTTACTCTTTTTAAGCAAAGCGATGCCACCTGCTGCACAGATCTTTGGATGCTAAATCTGGAAAAACATACACTTCTTCCACGTCTGACACCATGCTTTAGGATGAACCTACATATAATAATAATGCTGTCTTTTCGTGAGATTGCGCACATTGTTCTAGTTTATGGTTATTGCCACTTGCATTGATCTCAGGATTGGGGTTAATGTACAGTGGAAGATTTTCATAGCCTATCAATATCTGTGATACAGTGCTTTATTTAATTGTCAATCTGCAATAATTGCAATTTAAACAGCATGTTACCATCTTTAAGATAGGGTGAGCTTTCAGTATAATAAAATAGGTACCATTCCACACAACACATTTATGGGTCATTGAATATTATCAATGCTAGCTGGCAGTTAGATTATATTAATGTTGTTTTTTTGTTTGTTTGTTTTGTTTTCAGTTTGTAATTTAAAAAATGAGAAGCTCAGGTACAATTTATGTGAATTACACAACTTGATAGTAGGGGACTTTATGACTAATACCCTGTCTTTATATCATGGCTGTTATTTGCTCTACTTATTTTACAATTGCTTGTATGATTTACTCTGTTAATTTGATTCCTCGCGCTGATGTATCTGATATTATGATCTGTACCTGTGTTTCTTTAATAAAAATCATTTTTAAAAAAACATGTTCGCTGGGTTCTAAACAGACTTAGAGAACATCACTTGTACGCAAAGATGGAAAAATGCAAGTTTCACGTCCAAAGAATAAAGTTCCTAGGATATATCATCTCTCCTGATGGAATCGAAATGGACCCAGAAAAAGTACAAGCAATATTAAATTGGCCACGACCCATATCAGTTAAATCTCTACAGCATTTTCTAGGGTTCTCAAACTTCTGCAGAAAGTTCATTCATCATTTTTCCATAATCGTCAAACCTCTGACTAAATTGACAGGCACTCAATTCAAGTTCAATTGGACACAAGACTCTCAAGATGCATTTGACACCTAAAATCACGTTTCATTCCCGCTCCCATACTTCAACTCCCAAACCCTGACCTTCAATATACAGTTGAAGTCGATGCCTCCAATATAGGACTCTGAGTCATACTCTCTCAGCACAAATCCATTTCTTCTGCATTACACCCCATCGCCTTTTATTCCAGAGTTTTGAGTCCAGCCGAGATAAATTACTCAGTTGGAGATAAGGAACTTTTGCTCTTGAAAATTGGCGTCACCTGCTAGAAGGGGCACAGAAAGCTTTCTTAATATATACTGACCACAAGAATTTGGAGTATCTCAGAAATAATAAAACATTATCCTCCAGACAGGTGAGATGGAGTCTATTTTTTGATAGGTTCGATTTTCTGATAACATACCAACCTGGTTAAAAAAATACTAAAGCTGATGCTCTATCCCGCAGCATTCCCCAGACTCCTGAAAAAGAAAAACCTGTTCACATCCTTCCACCCGAAAGATTCACTGGAGTTCTCACTGAAGTCAGATATCCTGTCAGCACTAAAGAAGGACAGGAATATTCCTTTCACCCTACTAAGAAAATCATCCTCAGGATTACTTTATAACAATTACCAGCTTTATGTACGGAATCATATTCTTCATCAATTCCACGACACTCCTCTAGCTGGCCATCCTGGCATCACTAAGACAAAAGAACTTATCCAAAGACACTTTGGTGGCCAAACTTAGCTCATGATGTTTACAAGTATGTTCCCTCCTGTCAAACCTGTGCCAGAAATAAACTTGATCACCAAAAACCCTATGGATTATTGAAACCTTTACCAACTCCACACAATCCATGGTTTCAAATATCAATGGATTTTATCGTTGACCTGCCTACTTCAAATCATTTTACCACTATTTTAGTGGTTGTTGATCATCTCACAAGACTGGCACATTTTGTACCCTTAAAACACTTACCATCCGCCTTGACAACTGCAAAGATCTTCATCAGCCATATTGTAAAACTACATGGCCTACCATCTACCATCATCTCAGACAGATGAGCACTATTTACCTCCAGATTCTAGAGAGAAAAGTGTTGAACACTCAACATCAACTGTAAATTCTCAACAACAAATCATCCTCAAACCACTGATTTAACTGAGAAACTAAATCAAACATTAGAACAATACCTATTTTGTTATGTTTCTCACTAACAAGAAGATTGGTCAGAAATCCTTCCGCTCGCAGAATTTGCATACAACAATTCATTTAATTCATCCATAAAATCAAATCCCTTCATGGCTACTTTTGGATACCATCCTTCAACTTTTCCGACCTTGACCTCAACTTCCATAACTTCAGCTGCAGTTAACTTCTCCAATAAGATTAAAACATCTTTAACGTTGCTTAAAAAACATCTAATTGACGCAAAGGTTAAACAGAAGTTTTATTACGACCAAAAAAGAAGACAAAGCCATCCTTACCGAAAAGGAGACAGTCTGGCTTTCTACAAAAATCTCAAGTTGAAAGTGCCAAGTAAAAAACTAGCTAACCAGTTCATTGGACCTTTTCCTATCACAAAATCATAAATCCAAATGCAGTTATCCTCAAATGACCAACAACATACAAGATTCATCCATCTTTCCACGTCTCACTTCTAAAACCTTATCTCCACAGACTTAGATCACCTCCACCACAAGTACTGATTGATGACCAAGAATACGAAGTTGAAAGCTTACTTGATTTCAGAATATGGGAAAAAAACGTCTTGAGTACTTGATTCGATGGATAGGCTATGGTCCTGAAGAAGATTCTTGGGTCCCAAGTCGGGATGTTCATGCTCCTAAGTTAATCTCCATCTTTCATAAAACCTATCCGCATAAACCTTGTCCAGAATACTCATAGAGGATTCCTTGAGAATGGGGATCTGTCATATTCCTATGTACCTTTAAGATGGTTTCCCCTCCTACACATCTACCTATAAAAGGATGTTCATTCCCCTTCCTCTTTGCTTGATAATTAGTTTGTTTTCAGTGCATCTGTTTTCACTGCTCATTGAGCCCAATTCCGCTTCCTCCCTGCTTCGTGGGACATTCTCAACTAAGGCTTTGCCTTTCTTCATGAACCGACTTGTTCTCCATCAAATGTGGTAACTTCTAGTTTCCTTTGCTTACCAGCTGCCGCCTGTTGCGGTCTCTCCGATTCACAGAGACACTACGAACCAGCACTGACATCACGAGCCTCGCTCTCCGCTCTGCTCCTTGCCACATCTCACACAGAGCCTCTCAGACACATCCAGTCGGTACCTCTAAAACAGGTACTGTCTTGAAATTCTAATACTATCTAATCAAGAGCTAACTGAATAATATCATCTGTTCTAAACAAATCTGTACTTGGACTATATTACGTATTTGGGACAAGGCTATAAGTTTATTTCACAAGGTCTAAATATTCGGATAAACTCACATGTGTGTATAAGTAATTTCATTGTATACTCTGAGATATCAAACAAACATCTTTGGTCAGAGATTGCATCAAGTAAAGATTTACATTTATACTAACAAAACCTGATCAACTCAAGTCTCTTTCTCTGTTAACTTGTAGTTAAACCCAGCTTGTGCTGATTACGTTTAACTTAATCAACTAGAGACCAAATGCTTCTCTTTTTAAAGGTTTAATTCCTTAATATTGAACCACATAACCTGAGAAGCTACAAATCCATAACTAACCTCTAATTAAAGTGGTTAAAGCATTACACAAAACAATATTGCATTGTGATCACTTGAGAAACTTATAAAGAAATAGTTAAGTCTAGCACTGTGAAAAATAATATGGTAGGAAAAAGGGATATGGTATTCCCTGGTGCTAACCCTTAATATAATTATAATTACTTAAATAAGGATAGGGGGAAGAGACTGGACAAGAAGGGGTTAAATAGCACTCATTCCTATAATTATTAGTAAATATGTTGATGTATTCAACTATTCAAAAGTATAAAGTTAAGTTAAAACTTAATATTTATTTAACCACGAATAAAAAGAGTGTAAAAGAACAAGACACTCTCACCAATTGCTAAATTCCCACAATTACCTCTACACTCACACCAGTGATTATCACCCTGCAATATACCCAGACAGTGAACACAGATTCCACCACCCCCCTGTATTCCTGGCCAGTAACAGGATACGCTGGCTTCAGGTGACAGGGATGGCTTCTATTCTGTGTACACATGTCCCTTGCAGAGGATTTGGTGTGAGTAATAAAATAATTAAAAACACTTATGCTTGAATAAGCATACTGTTATGTTAGGCACAAACGCGTTTCGGCCGAGTAGCGGCCTTTCTCAATGTGCTATCTGAATTTGACAAGACGAGTGACTCGTTCACAGCACCTTATAAACCAAACCCCTCTTCATTCCACCCAATCGTAGCGTGCGTTTACATCACGCCCACCTATCAGCGAATCACAAACGATTCAGAGTAGCGTGCTATGGGGTTGGAAGTCAGTGACCGATTGGTTGTTATTAGCTTACTACAGGTCCAATCAGAGATAGCCTTAAGTTATCTACGGTCATAACAGGATGGGCTATAACTTTTACTGTTGCTGTGATCACTCTGAAAATGCCGATTCTATGTGCACCCAAAATGATTCCATGAGCTTATGGTTACTTAGGTACAATAGTTATTGCAGTAAGTAATTATCCTATACCTAGTATAACAATGAGTCCGGATTATGAACTGTGGCTCAATTGTTTATTATGACTGAGGGCATTAACGGTTCGTGTGTAGAAGACATATGCTGTTTAATAAGTTATAATGAATTGGATATATTAGGTCCAAGTATAAACCAACTTAGACATTTATATAATCATTCGAGAATTCCAAACTTATAAAGTAGCATATCCATTATATCATTATATTATCGTAAGCAAGATAGTACAGTGATCCGTTAAGCACATAAAAAAGTGTCCTCTACGGAAATTATTCTGGGTGCACATCAGAATTCGGTTTACTAATGATCATCAAATATAGTTGATATATTTGCAAGAGATAAATATGAAATGTTCAGTTAAAATTTAGAGGAATGCCCAAAAATTATTATTCTCATTCATGCCATTAGGCATGACAGCATTTAAGTTAAAAATCCATTTCGCCTCTTTTTTCAAAAGGGCTTGTTCCATATCCCTTCCACATATTCATGGGTGTATTGTTTCCAGTCCCCAGAACTGTCATGAAGGAAAAACCAACACATTTAAGTTCTGGGGACTGGAAACAATACGCCCAGGAATACGTGGAAGGGATATGAAACAAGCCCTTTTGAAAAAAGAGGCGAAATGGATTTTTAACTTAAATGCTGTCATGCCTAATGGCATGAATGAGAATAATAATTTTTGGGCATTCCTCTAAATTTTAACTGAACATTTCATATTTATCTCTTGCAAATATATCAACTATATTTGATGATCATTAGTAAACCGAATTCTGATGTGCACCCAGAATAATTTCCGTAGAGGACACTTTTTTATGTGTTTAACGGATCACTGTACTATCTTGCTTACGATAATATAATGATATAATGGATATGCTACTTTATAAGTTTGGAATTCTCGAATGATTATATAAATGTCTAAGTTGGTTTATAGCGTAGATAACTTAAGGCTATCTCTGATTGGACCTGTAGTAAGCTAATAACAACCAATCGGTCACTGACTTCCAACCCCATAGCACGCTACTCTGAATCGTTTGTGATTCGCTGATAGGTGGGCGTGATGTAAACGCACGCTACGATTGGGTGGAATGAAGAGGGGTTTGGTTTATAAGGTGCTGTGAACGAGTCACTCGTCTTGTCAAATTCAGATAGCACATTGAGAAAGGCCGCTACTCGGCCGAAACGCGTTTGTGCCTAACATAACAGTATGCTTATTCAAGCATAAGTGTTTTTAATTATTTTATTACTCACACCAAATCCTCTGCAAGGGACGTGTGTACACAGAATAGAAGCCATCCCTGTCACCTGAAGCCAGCGTATCCTGTTACTGGCCAGGAATACAAGGGGGTGGTGGAATCTGTGTTCACTGTCTGGGTATATTGCAGGGTGATAATCACTGGTGTGAGTGTAGAGGTAATTGTGGGAATTTAGCAATTGGTGAGAGTGTCTTGTTCTTTTACACTCTTTTTAATCGTGGTTAAATAAATATTAAGTTTTAACTTAACTTTATACTTTTGAATAGTTGAATATATCAACATATTAATAATAATTATAGGAATGAGTGCTATTTAACCCCTTCTTGTCCAGTCTCTTCCCCCTATCCTTATTTAAGCACTTGAGAAACTTGACAGCTAATTTGGTCGGAAAGCAAAACGTCTTTTCAGGAACAAATCGTCAATAGATTGTGATCAACCCCTTAATAATGAAAAGTAGCATTTTTTGCAGTGTCTTTATAATTATTTCTACAAAAAAGTGTAGCTAAAGAAAAATACATTAAAATAGATTCATTATTTTGTCCTGATTTTATGAATACCCCATATACAGTATATAGGTTTCCAAGTAATTTAAAGCAAATATAAAATTTGCTATGCTTGGACTAAGAATCACTAGGACACCCTGTAATTTTGATCTGTGCCTAACGTCTGATGCAGGCAGTAATAGCGTGTTCTAGATGCAGTCAACAAGGCCTGTGCTACCTCCTCTCAGAGAATAGTCGCCTTACAGGATACAGTGTTTTATTAAACCAAAAAAGTTTAAAATCTGAGGGATATGTGCTGGACCTCTGTAGCGTGCACCTGGTTGCAGTAAGTGCTGGGCATTCCCTTTACTTTTGGATAAAATGCAAGTTTGTCAAAAGAACTGAGATAAGGGGGCAGTTTGCAGAGGCATAGATACAAGATAATCACAGAGGTAAAAAGTATATTTATAACAGTGTTGGTTATTCAAAACTGGAGAATGGGTAATAAAGTGATTATCTTTTTAAACAATAAAAAAAAAGATTTTAATTTTTTGTACTGTATTAACAATGGTGACCACAGACATAGCAAATATATTGTGTTCTGTGGGAGTTTCATGGGCATTCCCTAGGAGTAACTTGTATTTAAATGGGGAAACATCACCAGGAGTTTCTATTTTTAAAAGGACTATCTATCCTACATCTTAGATACACTTTTTCACCCATATCATTCTCACCAGCTTTTCAGTGGCAAAATCTTTAATTGTGAGAAATCTACTAAGGGGCCTATTTATTATGTGTCTGTCCAACATGATCCGATCAGCATTGCACCAGAAGCTTTTGTGAACTGCTGGTGCAACGCCACCCCCTGCAGATTCGCAGCTAATCGGCCGCTAGCAGGGGGTGTCAATCAACCCGATCATATTCAATCGGGTTGAATTGCAGCAATGTCTGTCCACCTCCTCAGAGCCCCTAAGTGTGCAGTTTACATGTGTATTATTTGAACTGTTACTACACAGAAACCATTTTAGTGAACGCACGTTCTACAGTATGTTGTGTAAACATGCTTTAAATATTTGTCCCCTCCCCATTGCCGAGATTCAAGGTAACTGGTGATGTTGGATGAGTTTTGCCCTATTATTGCCTATGGAAGACACATTGCCACTCGTCGGGACAGAGAGGGTCAGCACACATTTTATAAAATATTGCCAGACAAATTAGACCACTTCTCATGGGTCTAACAATCCTTTTATCATCGGGCCTCTGAGAGAGAAAGACTGGAACATCTTGAAGTGTTATGAATTACAGGTATAACCATAAACTTAGAGACATGAAACCCAAAAATAATATACCTAAGTAGGCTTAGGAGGTGGGATCTAGTTACTGATTGGTGACTGCACTTATATTTCTCATATCATTGGCTTACTAATGTGTTCAGCTAGCTCCAGCTAGTGCATTTCTGCTCCTTTAATAAAGGATACAAAGAGAATGATGCAACATTGATAATAAAAGAATTGTAAAGTTGTTGAAAATTGTTTGCTCTATCTGAATTATGAAAACAAAAATTGATGTTTCGTGTCACTTTAATCTTTTAACTGTGAATGGCAACATGTGGTTGCCATTCGCACATCGTATTGCGGATAACAACCATGTAATCATGGGCTGGGGGGCGCTTTCAGAACAAATGGTACCCCCACCACCTCTTTCATGGCCGGAATCACCCATGGGTGGTGAAGTCACAAGGGCCCGAAGACCTAGAAGAGCTTGGCTGGAGCTCAAAGGAACTGGATGAGGGGGGTATGTTTTCAAACCCCTTGATCTCAGCTTCCTTAACCACTAGAAACCCACAAGATCCACCCTCTGAAAGGTGAACCATTGTATGACGGTGTGTCACAAAAAAAGAGCTATGAACCTATAGCGATCACATAAAATACATATTTAAAGTATATTGTGCTTTGTTAAAGTGACATTTTTGCAATTCACAACTTCGCCATGTATTTATATTATCATTTTTTCTCTTAGAATGCTTTGTTGGAGAAGAAGCAATTTACTACTGGAAGATAGCTGATATCTGTCTGGTTATATGTGCAGCCACCAATCAGACGATTGCTACCAATAGTGCATTGATGCTTCTGAGTCTACCTAGGTATGCTTTTCAACAACGGATATCAAGAGTACAAAGCAAATTAGATAACAGAAGTAAATTGAAAAATGGTTTAAAATGAAAAGCTCAATCTGAATAATGAAAGAAATGTTTTGGTTTCAGGTCAGTTTAACTGCTAAGTTTAGTGTCCCTTTACTGAGAAATGTAGTTCTAGTAATTAGCAGCTTTTAGATTTGTAGCTGAAAAGGTACATGAAATTAAAGATATGAAATTAAAATATATTTCCAGTGATTTATTTCTTTACAAACAGAACTATGATATTGCATAAGTCATTAAGCAGAAATCCCAGATGTCTGCTGATTAGTGATGTCGCAAACCTAAAATTTTGCGTTCGCGAATGGCGAACGCGAACTTCCGCGAAAGTTTGCGAACCGGCGAACCGGGCGAACCGCCATAGACTTCAATAGGCAGGCGAATTTTAAAACCCACAGGGACTCTTTCTGGCCACAAAAGTGATGGAAAAGTTGTTTCAAGGGCACTAACACCTGGACTGTGGTATGCCGGAGGGGGATCCATGGCAAACTCCCATGGAAAATTACATAGTTGATGCAGAGTCTGGTTTTAATCCATAAAGGGCATAAATCACCTAACATTCCTAAATTGTTTGGAATAACGTGCTTTAAAACATCAGGTATGATGTTGTATCGTTCAGGTAGTGTAAGGGTTTTTGTTTTTTTTAAATGTACACTACTGTTTTAGCAGATATGACTTGCACTGGTGTGACACTGTGCCCTGGCAGGACCTGGAACGCACACGTGTGAGGGAAACTGACTGCTATTATTTCACAGTAAAAAAAGTTTTTTTTTTAACCCCTTAACGACCGACGATGTATGCCATACGTCCTCAAAAAAAAAGCACTTAACGACCGAGGACGTATGGCATACGTCGTCGGTTTAACAGAGCACTGGAAGCGATCGAAATCGCTTCCAGCTGCTCTAACAGTATTGCAGGCTTGCCTTGAGGTCTAGGCATCCTGCAATACTGTTCCCGAGTGCCGGGACCGGATTGATCACTCCCCCACGAGTGATCACTTCCGGTTTCGCTCCACGTGGAGCCCGGCAGTGTTTCAGAGCATCGGAAGCAATCGGACACGCTTCCGATGCTCTGCTTGTGTGCTAAGTGCCTCGGTGGGTCGAGGCACTTAGTTGGTTATTAAATAATACATTAAAATAAAAAAACGGATAAATAAAAAAAAAAGCCCAAATAGCCCCCCCCTCCCCCTTCACTAGGCATCCAAGATGGCGATGCCCAGTGCATCATGGGGCCTCTGGGGGTGTCCCTAGCCTGCATCATCATAGGGGCAAGCTAGGGTCACCCAATCTGAGCCTCCCACCCTAAAAAAAAAATAATAATAAAATACCCCATTTGTCTGATCATGTCAATATTTGTAAATATTGACTATGATCAGTGTGGATCTCCCTCCCTCTCCTCACTTGCCATTTTGTTGGAGAGAGAGAGAGACCTGTATTTAGCAGAGAGAAAGATTTATTTCTTTTATTTGTTAAAAAATATAGAACCAAAGGCTCTTTTCAGAGCCATTAACCCATAGCTTGCCAGTGATCACTATAAATCACTGGCAGTAGCATAGGTGCACTTTTTTTTTGCTGCATTTTGCTGTCTGTGCATTTTTTTAGGGGTTAATTTTGTTGTTGTAATTTTTTAAAAACCCAAAGGCTCTTTTCAGAAACATTTAGTTAATTTAATTTAATTTTCAGAGCCATTAACCCCTAGCTTGCCAGTGATCACTATATATCACTGGCAGTAGCATAGGTGCACTTTTTTTTGCTGCATTTTGCTGTCTGTGCATTTTTTTAGGGGTTAATTTTGTTGTTGTAATTTTTTAAAAACCCAAAGGCTCTTTTCAGAAACATTTAGTTAATTTAATTTAATTTTCAGAGCCATTAACCCCTAGCTTGCCAGTGATCGCTATAAATCACTGGCAGTTGCATAGCTGTACTTTTTTGCTGTCTGTGCATTTTTTTAGGGGTTAATTTTGTTGTTGTAATTTTTTAAAAACCCAAAGGCTCTTTTCAGAAACATTTAGTTAATTTAATTTAATTTTCAGAGCCATTAACCCCTAGCTTGCCAGTGATCGCTATAAATCACTGGCAGTAGCATAGCTGTACTTTTTTGCTAGTTAATTTAGTTAATTAATTTAGTTAATTTAATTTAATTTTCAGAGCCATTAACCCCTAGCTTGCCAGTGGTACACCTGGAAGGAATATATGCGTTGATGAATCCCTAATGAAGTATAAGGGAAGGCTGGGATTCAAGCAGTATATTCCTTCCAAACTCCAGATATGGGGTAAAGGTGTATAAGCTCTGTGACAGCGAGACTGGGTATACTCAGGCCTTCCGGGTGTATGAGGGAAAGGATAGCCATCTTGACCCTCCAGGTTGCCCAGAACATATGGGAACCACTGGCAAGATTGTCTGGGACCTGATATTACCCCTAATGAACAAAGGGTATCACTTGTACTTAGACAATTTTTATACAAGTGTCCTTTTGTTCAAGCTACTGTATTGCTTTGATACAGTAGCTTGTGGTACAATTAAAAAGAACCGCGCAGGTTTCCCAGGACAACTTGTACGCACCCGGCTACGAAGGGGGGAGACCTCAGCTCTGTGCCAAGAGGAGCTGTTGGCACTTAAGTACAGAGACAAGAAGGATGTATACCTTTTTACCACCATCCACACAGAGAGGACGGTGGCGGTTTCTGTACGTGGCAGAGCTGAGATCATAAGGAAGCCAGTGTGCATCAAGTCTTATAACCGGCATATGGGTGGGGTTGATCTGGCTGATCAGCTGCTGCAGCCCTACCTAATTATGCGGAAGACAAGGGCCTGGTACAAAAAGGTTGCAATTTACCTAATGCAGATTGCAACCCACAACGCTTTTTTGTTGTTCAAAAAAGCAAACCCCAGAGTTAAAAAAGCTTTTTTACAGTTTCAGCTCCAGATTATTACTGGGATTTTGTACCATGATGCACCTGCTCCCCGGGCGGTGATGGGAGAGAGCAGAGTTGGGGCAACTCATTTTATTTTTAAAATCCCCCCTACTGCCGCAAAGCAGAAACCACAAAAAAAATGCAGAGTCTGTACCAAGAGGGGGAAGAGAAGGGACACTGTATATCACTGTCCTGATTGCCCTGGACAGCCTGGACTCTGCATTGGGGACTGCTTCAAGCGGTACCATACAATGGTCAATTTTAAAAAAAATAAATACATTTGGTGTTATATATATATATATTTTTTTTTTGGTTATGTTTACTGTTAGATGGGTTTTTTTTTTTTTTACTTTTACTGTGCCAGATTTTTACATTTCACTACTCTTTTTTACATTTCACTACTCTTTTTTCACTACTTTTTTTCTAAAATTGGGCCTGTTATTTTTTTTTTAACCAAAACCCCTGTCAAACCTATGCATGGGGGACATAGGTGTTCTCAGGGTGCCTTGCAAAAAACAACCTGAAGTATGTTTTTGTAATAACTTACAACAGTCTCTCCTAAATCATAGTCAAAAAGCAATGTGTCTATAAAAATGAAAATTGAAAAATTACCACCATACACTTTCTCCAATTTTTTGGGCTAAAACGGTTGCTTCAAAGGCATCAAAGCACACCATATACAATACCTTGGGGTGTCAACATTTAAAAAATATACACTTTCATGGCAATAAATAAAAGTGGGGTATGCGATAGGCCACAAACTAAAGATAGGCCTATCAGAAGAAATACTCTCATTGTTAATAACTAAAATCACAAGTCATAAATTTGTAACATAACCTTCCCAAAATCCTGGCAAACCTATGCATAGGGGGCATAGGTGTACTCAGGGTGCCTAGCAGAAAACAACCTGAAGTATTTTTTTGCAATAACTTACAACAGTCTCTCCTAAATCATAGTCAAAAAGCAATGTGTCTGTAAAAATGAAAATTGAAAAATAACCACCATACACTTTCTCCAATTTTTTGGGCTAAAACGGTTGCTTCAAAGGCATCAAAGCACACCATATACAATACCTTGGGGTGTCAACATTTAAAAAATATACACTTTCATGGCAATAAATAAAAGTGGGGTATGCAATAGGCCACAAACTAAAGATAGGCCTATCAGAAGAAATACTCTCATTGTTAATAACTAAAATCACAAGTCATAAAATTGTAACATAACCTTCCCAAAATTCTGGCAAACCTATGCATGGGGGGCATAGGTGTACTCAGGGTGCCTTGCAGAAAACAACCTGAAGTATTCTTTTGCAATAACTTACAACAGTCTCTCCTAAATCATAGTCAAAAAGCAATGTGTCTGTAAAAATGAAAATTGAAAAATAACCACCATACACTTTCTCCAATTTTTTGGGCTAAAACGGTTGCTTCAAAGGCATCAAAGCACACCATATACAATACCTTGGGGTGTCAACTTTTCAAATATATGCACATTCATGGAAAACAAATAAATTGGGGTATGTTAAAAGACCCCCCAAAAAGACGATAGGCAAAGAAAATATGTTAAATGTGAAAAAAAATCACAAACGCATGTCAGACATTTGGCATTGCACCCCCCAAACAAGCCACCAAACCTATGCATAGGTGGTATCACTGAACTCAGGAGATGTTGGTGACCACATATTGGTGTCTTCTTTGGTAGTAACACATAACAGGAGCTGTGAATCCATGTCTAAAGTACAATGTATGTGAACAATAACACAAAAATATGAATGCCCAATAGTTTGACAAAGACTAGTGGTTAAATTAGTGCATGGAAAGTGTTAAAATACCTGCATTTGAAATACCCTAGGAAGTCTACTTTTCAAAAATATATGGTTTGATTGAGGTACATTACATTGGCCGGCTTCAGAAATGTCTTAAATAGGACATGGGTGCATGGGATGTGAAAATTCAAAGTGGAAAAAATGGAATGGGCTTCCTAAAAATAAGGCCTTTTAGCCCCCAGAGAACCCAACACACCTATACATGGGTGGTATCACTGTACTCAGGAGAGGTTGTTGAACACATATTGAGGTGTTTTTTGGCAGTAACACATAACAGGAACTGAAAATCCATGCCTAAAGTACAATGTGTGTGAAAAATAACACAAAAAAATGACTACCCAAAAGTTTGACAAAGACTGGTGGTTGAATTAGTGCATGGAAAGTATTAAAATATCAGCATTTGAAAAACCCTAGGGTGTCTACTTTTCAAAAATATATGGTTTGATGGGGGTAAATTCCATTGGCCAGCTTCAGAAATGTCCCAAATAGGACATGGGTGCATGATGACCAATGTGAAAATTCCAAGTTGAAAAACTGGAATGCGCTACCTAAAAATAAGGCCATTTAGCCCCCAGAGAACCAGACACACCTATACATAGGTGGTATCACTGTACTCAGGAGATGTTGTTGAACACATATTGAGGTGGTTTTTGGCAGTAACACATAACAGGAACTGAAAATCCATGCCTAAAGTACAATGTGTGTGAAAAATAACACAAAAAAATGACTACCCAAAAGTTTGACAAAGACTGGTGGTTGAATTAGTGCATGGAAAGTGTTAAAATATCAGCATTTGAAAAACCCTAGGGTGTCTACTTTTCAAAAATATATGGTTTGATGGGGGTAAATTCCATTGGCCAGCTTCAGAAATGTCCCAAATAGGACATGGGTGCATGATGACCGATGTGAAAATTCCAAGTTGAAAAACTGGAATGCGCTACCTAAAAATAAGGCCATTTAGCCCCCAGAGAACCCGACACACCTATACATAGGTGGTATCACTGTACTCAGGAGATGTTGTTGAACACATATTGAGGTGGTTTTTGGCAGTAACACATAACAGGAACTGAAAATCCATGCCTAAAGTACAATGTGTGTGAAAAATAACACAAAAAAATGACTACCCAAAAGTTTGACAAAGACTGGTGGTTGAATTAGTGCATGGAAAGTGTTAAAATATCAGCATTTGAAAAACCCTAGGGTGTCTACTTTTCAAAAATATATGGTTTGATGGGGGTAAATTCCATTGGCCAGCTTCAGAAATGTCCCAAATAGGACATGGGTGCATGATGACCGATGTGAAAATTCCAAGTTGAAAAACTGGAATGCGCTACGTAAAAATAAGGCCATTTAGCCCCCAGAGAACCCGACACACCTATACATAGGTGGTATCACTGTACTCAGGAGATGTTGTTGAACACATATTGAGGTGTTTTTTTGGCAGTAACACATAACAGGAACTGAAAATCCATGCCTAAAGTACAATGTGTGTGAAAAATAACACAAAAAAATGACTACACAAAAGTTTGACAAAGACTAGTGGTTGAATTAGTGCATGGAAAGTGTTAAAATACCAGCATTTGAAATACCCTAGGGTGTCTACTTTTCAAAAATATATGGTTTGATGGGGGTAAATTCCATTGGCCAGCTTCAGAAATGTCCCAAATAGGACATGGGTGCATGATGACCGATGTGAAAATTCCAAGTTGAAAAACTGGAATGCGCTACCTAAAAATAAGGTCATTTAGCCCCCAGAGAACCCGACACACCTATACATAGGTGGTATCACTGTACTTGGGAGATGTTGTTGAACACATATTGAGGTGGGTTTTGGCAGTAACACATAACAGGAACTGAAAATACATGCCTAAAGTACAATGTGTGTGAAAAATAACACAAACAAATGACTACACAAAAGTTTGACAAAGACTAGTGGTTGAATTAGTGCATGGAAAGTGTTAAAATACCAGCATTTGAAATACCCTAGGGTGTCTACTTTTCAAAAATATATGGTTTGATGGGGGTAAATTCCATTGGCCAGCTTCAGAAATGTCCCAAATAGGACATGGGTGCATGATGACCGATGTGAAAATTCCAAGTTGAAAAACTGGAATGCGCTACCTAAAAATAAGGCCATTTAGCCCCCAGAGAACCCGACACACCTATACATAGGTGGTATCACTGTACTCAGGAGATATTGTTGAACACATATTGAGGTGGTTTTTGGCAGTAACACATAACAGGAACTGAAAATCCATGCCTAAAGTACAATGTGTGTGAAAAATAACACAAAAAAATGACTACCCAAAAGTTTGACAAAGACTAGTGGTTGAATTAGTGCATGGAAAGTGTTAAAATACTAGCATTTGAAATACCCTAGGGTGTCTACTTTTCAAAAATATATGGTTTGATGGGGGTAAATTCCATTGGCCAGCTTCAGAAATGTCCCAAATAGGACATGGGTGCATGATCACCGATGTGAAAATTCCAAGTTGAAAAACTGGAATGCGCTCTCTAAAAATAAGGGCTTTTAGCCCACAGAGAACCCGACACACCTATACATGGGTGGTATCACTGTACCCAGGAGATGCTACTGAAGACATATTAGGGTGTTATTCGGCAGTAACCCTTACCATTTTATCAGTAAATGTATTCTTAAATTGCTATTTGTCAAAAAATCAAATTTTCCCCCCCCCCCCCAAACTTTGGCATAGATTGGTGGTAAAATGGTTGCATGAAAAAAGTCAAAATACCCCTAGTTTAATACCTTAGGTTGTCTTCTTTTAAAAAATATATACATTTGAAGGGTTATTCAGGGATTCCTGACAGATATTGGTGTTACAATGTAACTATCGCCAATTTTGAAAAAAACATGGTTTTGAAATAGCAAAGTGCTACTTGTACTTATTGCCCTATAACTTGCAAAAAAAGCAAAGAACATGTAAATATTGGGTATTTCTAAACTCAAGACAAAATTTAGAAACTGTTTAGCATTGGTATTTTATAGTGGTTGTAGATGTGTTAGAGATTTTGGGGCTCAAAGTTAGAAAAAGTGTGTTTTTTTTTCATTTTTTCCTAATATTTTATAATTTTTTTATAGTAAATTATAAGATATGATGAAAATAATGGTATCTTTAGAAAGTCCATTTAATGGCGAGAAAAACGGTATATAATATGTGTGGGTACAGTAAATGAGTAAGAGGAAAATAACAGTTAAACACAAACATCGCAGAAATGCAAAAATAGCCTTGGTCCCAGATGGTCAACAAATTGAAAAGTGGCCTGGTCACTAAGGGGTTAAAGGTATTTACACTACTGTTTTAGTAGATATGACTTGCACTGGTGTGATACTGTGCCCTGGCAGGACCTGGAGCGCACACGTGTGAGGGAAACTGACTGCTTTTATTTCACAGTAAAAAAAGTTAGTTTTTTTTTTAAATGTACACTACTGTTTTAGTAGATATGACTTGCACTGGTGTGACACTGTGCCCTGGCAGGACCTCAAACGCACACGTGTGAGGGAAACTGTCTGCTATTATTTCACAATAAAAAAGGTTTTGTTTTTTTTAAATGTATGTACACTACTGTTTTAGCAGATATGACTTGCACTGGTGTGACACTGTGCCCTGGCAGGACCTGGAACGCACACATGTGAGGGAAACTGACTGCTATTATTTCACAGTAAAAAAAGTTGTTGTTTTTTTAAATGTATGTACACTACTGTTTTAGCAGATATGACTTGCACTGGTGTGACACTGTGCCCTGGCAGGACCTGGAACGCACACGTGTGAGGGAACTGACTGCTATTATTTCACAGTAAAAAAAGGTTGTTGTTTTTTTTAAATGTATGTACACTACTGTTTTAGTAGATATGGCTTGCACTGGTGTGACACTGTGCCCTGGCAGGACCTGGAGAGCACACGTGTGAGGGAAACTGACTACTATTATTTCACAATAAAAAAGGGTTGTTTTTTTTTAAATGTATGTACACTACTGTTTTAGCAGATATGACTTGCACTGGTGTGACACTGTGCCCTGGCAGGACCTGGAACGCACACGTGTGAAGGAAACTGACTGCTATTATTTCACAGTAAAAAAAAGTTTTTTGTTTTTTTTTAAATGTACACTACTGTTTTAGCAGATATGACTTGCACTGGTGTGACACTGTGCCCTGGCAGGACCTGAAACGCACACGTGTGAAGGAAACTGACTGCTATTATTTCAAATTAAAAAAAGTTGTTTTTTTGTTTTTTTTAAATGTACACTACTGTTTTAGCAGATGTGAGTGGTGGCACTGGGCAAGTGGGCACAGTATACGCTGTGAGCCTGAGCTGGCAGGCAGGCAACTGCAATTAGATTACACAGGGGAAAAAAAAAAAAAAAAACAGACTGATGTTCTAGCCCTAAAAAGGGCTTTTTGGGGTGCTGTCCTTACAGCAGAGATCAGATGAGTCCTTCAGGACTGTAGTGGACACTGAATACACTAGCCTAGCAATCGATTTCCCTATTAAATCAGCAGCAGCTACACTGTCCCTCCTCTCACTAAGAATGCAGGCTCCGAATGAATCTAAAATGGATGCTGTCCAGGAGGTGGGAGGGTCTGGGAAGGAGTGTCTGCTGCTGATTGGCTGGAATGTGTCTTGTGACTGAGAGCTACAAGGTCAAAGTTTACTCAATGATGACGAATAGGGGGCGGATCGAACATCGCATATGTTCGCCGTCCGCTGCAAACGCGAACATGCTATGTTCGCTGCGAACTATTCGCGGCAGAACTGTTCGCGACATCACTACTGCTGATGCATTAACAGCATTCCGGGTCTCTCCTGTTGCATTAAATACCAACGTCTCCATCACATTAACACTATTGGATCGATTTATTAAGCAGCAGATGCTGCATCAAAGCCCCTTCATTTCTGATCCACCAGAAATGGAAGTTAAGAAGCAGCGGACATAAGACCGCTGCTCTTTAACTTCTCTGCCAACTTTTAAGTGGCGGACTGAAATCATCCCCATACGATATGATCGGGATGATTAACGGTCCCTGCTAGCGGCCGATTGGCCGCAGTGAACAGGGGGTGGCATTGCACAAGCATTTCACCAGAATTGCTTGTGCAATGTTAAATGCTGACAGCGTATGCTGTCGGCATTTAGCGAGGTCGAGTGGACATGATTTACTACAGCGAATCATGTACACTAGACCATTAATAAATCTACCCCTATGCACCTAACACCCAATTCACAGCACCCTTGAGGCTGCTGAACCCCCCATAAATCTGTTTTGTAAAATTGTTAACCCCCAGAGCAAGTTCATCCTAATTTTTGAAGGTTAAACATAGCTCCTAGTAGTCCCCATTGGAATGAACCATTATGGGTGCTGAGGTTCTATGAGTGGGGCAGTTAAGTGGTGGGAGTCCCTGGTAAGCTATGGTTTGGGGTTGCAGCTAGTGCATAGTTGTGTTTAAAGGAACAGTCTACTCCAGAATTGTTATTGTTTAAAAAGATAGATAATCCCTTTATTACCCATTCCCCAGATTTGCATAACCAACACTGTTATATTAATATATGTACACCAGACCATTAATAAATCTACCCCTATGCACCTAACACCCAATTCACAGCACCCTTGAGGCTGCTGAACCCCCCATAAATCTGTTTTGTAAAACTGTTAACCCCCAGAGCAAGTTCATCCTAATTTTTGAAGGTTAAACATAGCTCCTAGTAGTCCCCCTTGGGATGAACCATTATGGGTGCTGGAGGTTCTATGAGTGGGGCAGTTAAGTGGTGGGAGTCCCTGGTAAGCTATGGTTTGGGGTTGCAGCTAGTGCATAGTTGTGTTTAAAGGAACAGTCTACACCAGAATTGTTATTGTTTAAAAAGATAGATAATCCCTTTATTACCCATTCCCCAGATTTGCATAACCAACACTGTTATATTAATATATTTTTTACCTCTGTAAATTACCTTGTATCTAAGCCTCTGCAAACTGCCCCCATATTTCAGTTCTTTTGACAGATTTGCATTTTAGCCAATCAGTGCCCTCTCATAAGTAACTGAGCACAGTGTTATCAATATGGCACATTTGAACTAATGCCCTCTAGCTGTGGAAAACTGTCAAATGCAATCAGATAAGAGGTGGCTTTCAAGGGCTTAGAAATGAGCAATTGAGCCTACCAAGGTTTAGCTTTCAAATAATAATACCAAGAAAACAATGAAAATTTGATGATTAAAGTACACTGGAAAGTTCTTTAAAATTGCATGCCCTATATGAATCATGGAAGTTTATTTTGACTTGACTGTCCCTTTAAGGGGTTAAAAGTTATAGGGTTTGTGTAAGTACGGTTATGGTAGTTGATGTAGTCATAGGATACTATTGTGTTGGTGCAACGATAAGGTGTTGTTGCATTGAGCAGTCCAGAGGAAATACAGTTAGCCAATGAAGAAATGAATGCAGTGAGAGGATCACTGGTAGGCTTCATGTGTATTGGGTCAATGTGTATAGTGTAGACAGAGTTTATTTTGGTGGATTTATGGGGAAGCAGGAGGTCTAGGGAAGCCATGTACCTTTATTTTTATAGATTCCTGTATTAATTCAATTCACAAATCATTTGAATATCATATGACCCCAAATGTTTTTGAACTTGCCCTGCCACTAGTGTTAGAATTTAACAGCAGGTCACAGGCAGCTTAAGGTGCAATGGAAATATAGTTAGGACAGACATATTGACAGTTCGCAAAAGCTTGTGGTTGTTTTTTTGGTTCTGGTTTAAAACACTTGCAACATTTATCACACGGTAGTAATGACGTTCATATGGTGGTTTGAGTAATTTTTCCTCCAGTGTTTGGATCACTTGCAAGAAAGTATTGATACTGACAAAGGTTCCCATATCTAACAACTTAGTTGCAAAAACAATATTGTGAGCGTTGTCAGAAAGCAGAACTGGTTTTGCTGCGGCACTACTAATTCATGATTATGATGAGCCAATTTTAATTAGGTGATAATTATCAACTCTTTTGTGACTCACTTTGTCATTTCCTTAAACTATGTCATTGATGAAGTAACAAAAACTAATGGCAACTAGCCCACAACACTACCAGGAAATGTTCTATTTAGTGAGCTATTTTTAAATCTAAGTTGAACAAAAAAATCTCCCAAGAAACTATTGTAAAAAATCTGGCTTGCGATGTCCAGAGCATAAAATATAATTGCACTCACGATCTTAGGTTATGCGCCTCTAGAACACATAACTGTTAAATTCCTCAAATATTATTGGTCTTAATTCAGCACCATAGCAATGTGTTGAGCCCTCTTTTGTAGCCAATGAGTTAATATTAATCAAAGACAGACATGAATGAAATATTATAACGTTATGTCTTGTTTAGCATGTAGTAATTTGAAAGCCAAAGAATTCTTTAAAACATTATTGAACTACATTACTCTAGTATCTAGAGAACGTATTGTACTTCAGATATTTACATTTTTATGGGCAGTAAAAATTAAAGTGAAATCAAACATGACCCCCTGGGGTCTCCTCAAAGGAAGTTGAAAAGTTGTATTTTTATGAAATTGCAATACTATATTAGTCTGTTAAAAGAGAGGTTTGGACTCTGGCCATTGTAATCATCTGAAAGACAGGCTGAAAACCAAGGAAGGTAAATATCTCATAAACAGAGGGTTTAAAGCCATTTCTCCATACCCAGGAAGCTTGGAGTTCCATGCAACAACCTCACCACATACACGGAGCATAGTCTATAAGGCTGAAACTATGATATCAGGGTTTGGAAATATGTTCTTGTGGATAAAACAGGGACACAATGTCTGGAAAAACAAGTTATTAAATGCCAAACACAAATAATCAGAACAGTTGTTTTGTAACTGAGTAACCTTAAAAAAAAATGATTATGAATTCATCAACAATTTCTCATCAAGAAGCCTTATTTGTCAACTTCTTAGCTTTGCTAGGTATTTAATTCCACTTGGGATTCCAGTTCAATATCAATTTGATTTGATTTCAAATTAAAAACAGTTCCTTTTCTAAGTATTCTTAAAGTATTTGTATTTCAGTCTGCTGGATCCATGGACTTTGCTCTATTTGTGAAACAAATAGGGATATTCTGCTATAACACCCCTAAGATGGTATACTTAAAGTGACATTAAACACTTTGAGCTTGTAATATAAACTTTGCAACATACATTAATTATTTATTTTGTTTCCTTTTTCTGTAAATTAACTGTGAAAATTGAGGGATTTCCAGTCCCCCTGGATTCATATAAAATAATAGGTACCACCATGTTGAAACCTAGGTTTCCCTTATCTAATCTCTTCTGCGAAGTACAATTAAGGACCGATAAAGGGCCAGATTACGTGTGGCGTTTTAACAGTTATGTGTGAGCGATAAGCTGTTTGCATGCATTGTTTTTTTTGCTCGTATTATAAGTTGAACATAAAGGTAATCGCTTGAGCGCAATCACGATTTACTCTAGAATGATCACCACGTCATCAGTGATATGAGGTCACAGGAGTTAGGGAAAAAATGCAGGCAAAGGGCTTTAACATAGAGATATACATGTCTAAAGATGTATATTTATGTGTGTATATATATATATAAAACACGGAAGGGGACAGCACTCTCAGGCCGGACCAGGTGCACATCCCATGACCCTGCAACATGCACAGCCCTGGGTGCAAGAAACAGCACTCTCAGGAAGCTGCACTGTCCACAGAGCCACAGGCAGTTAACCCCAGATCGGTCTGGGTACACGGCCCAAATGGGTAAATTACAACAAATATATACGATAATATAGCACACAGAGAAAGTCTAGCACTCACTTACAAGCTCACAACTAAGATAAAAAGTAACAATGGAAGAGTTAGTTACAGCATCTGGCCAAATGGGACAAGCCCAGGTACCACGTCAAGGTCTCTTCCAAAACCCGGGTCCCTAAACAGCCACACAATGCAGGCTCACAGTCAAACAAACTGGGGAAAATGAAGGGTGCGCGGGCTTATGTAATCTCCCCAGACATATACAAAACACGGAAGGGGACAGCACTCTCAGGCCGGACCGGGTGCACATCCCATGACCTTGCAACATACACAGCCCTGGGTGCAAGAAACAGCATTCTCAGGAAGCTGCACTGTCCACACAGCCACAGGCAGTTAACCCCAGACCGGTCTGAGTGCACGGCCCAAATGGGTAAATGACCCATTAATAATAATATAAATATATATATGCGTGTGTGTGTGTACATTTGTATTTATGTATTTATATGTGTATACACTATACAGTACATGTATTTACAGACATATATACACATATAAAAACAAATGTACACATATATAGACATTTATATAAGTGCATTGGAGCCCTTTGCAATTAATTTGAGGAAAACATGTAAAAAAAAAATTATGCAATATGCATATTTAATCAAGTGTTATAGTCTGTATTTACTGTAAATATTTTATATTCCAATGTTCTTCACATAAGAAAATATGTTCTATGTATTTGTAAATAGATATTCCTATATATATATATATTTATATTTTTTATATATATATATATTTTTTTATATATATAAAAATATGTATTTATGAATAAATAGAACATATTCTTCTATGTGAAGAACATTGGGATGTGAAATATTCATATTTTCATGTTGGGTTAGCGCACTTGAGAATATGTGATCAGGTTTGTGTGCATCATTGACGTCTATGGAGGGAATAGGTTAGCACGTGAGCAAAAACAGTTTACTTCAAACTCATAATATGAGCGCAGTTAACGCTTAAACAGGGCCATAAAACATCATCAATATATCATACGAAACACTGAAAAGATGCAGAAATTTTATTGCATTCTTTTATACATGCCTAAAATGTATACATATGTAGCTAGCCAAAAAAAGAAGACATTTATTTTGGTAGATATTCATTATATGTTTTAAGTATCCTCATAATAGTGTTTGCTGGTTACAAATGAGAAGAAAAAGCAATACATACAGTACGATTGCATTTGTATTATCTTATTCTATCCAAATATATTCTGTTCTTATAAACAATATAACATTTTCAGTTATAACATGATAGTTATCGAACGCTTTACTACTTAGTATTTATAATTATATATACACTATATATATATATATATAACCATTCAAAGAAAAATTGCATCTAAGATTGTCACAGTTTGCAGATATTCTAATCAAGATTTTATTTTCACCATAAACATTATTTCAATTTTGAACCAGCTGTTATATTTTGATTAAGTTAAAGGGACATTAAACACTAAATTCATTTTATAAAGCAAGAATTGAGGCTATTTCCTACCTCACTCTAGTCATGGCTGCTGCCATTTTGAAATCTATCTTTCACTGCATTCCAGTACTGATGAGTCTGCACATGTGCAGCAACTCTCCCTCAGATATCTGCAATGAAACCTAGGTTCCAAAATGGCTGCACCCAAAATTAGAGGAAGGTGGATAAAGTGTATTTAGTCACTTTAATATAGAGTGATATCTCACCAAGCTGGGCGTCAAAAAAAAAGAACATAATTTATGCTTACATGATAAATTCCTTTCCTTTATGGTGGTTCAAGTCCATGAGAATTGACTCCTAGTGGCGGGAATTCAATCCAACACGTCAAGGCTCATGGACTCTGACCACTATATGAAAGAAAAATGGTCTTCATGGACAAAAAAGAATTTAAAAAGTACATTGATACATTTCATATGAATATGTAGGTGAATAATATTCTTTCAAAAATATATTTATTAGTAAATAAAAGAAAGTTCCTAGTGTCACAGTAAAAATTAGTATTTGGAAGCTAAATTAGATAAAAGATGATAGATCACGGGGTAGCAGTATCCTATCTGACATCTTCACTTGGTTTTATACCATCATCTGAAAAAAAAAAAAAAAGATATTTGTTACATTTATATGATAATAACACATGTGTACAATTTTTAAACATGTTGGCTTTATATAAAAGAAAGCTGACAATTAAGGATAAGATAAAGGATAGATCTAAATCTATCATATAAATCATGCTGGTAAATGAAAAAAATCTGTGGCAGCTCAATTTTTCAACATAAACACAATAAAAACACTATTATTTAGTGACTGTTTACAAGATGCTAAATAATAATTCAATGTAATAACCACCAATCTGGATAAAGTTTCTGACTTTGCTTTATTAACATTGTGGAATGAGGATAGCAATATACTTAGCATGTAAAAACATAACAGCACCCCCTGATGGTTATTAAAGGGATGTTAAGCACTAAATACATGATAGACATAGTTATGTAATCAAAGCAAAAATGAAATTAGCCTTAAAATAATATGTAGCTGTAGTTTTTTACAGTTATATTAGTTGTTTAAAATATAAATGTTTCTATAAAAGTACTTTATTTTCTATAAATGTTTGAATTTGTTTTCTAGTTATCAGTTTGTGAAAACAAGGCTGTGTGGAATCCCTTTTAGATAATCATATGTTCCACACATCAATGTTTGTACAGTCTTTTTTTATTGCCTGTTAATATCAGTCCCTAAAAATTCTCAGCAGGAGAGTGAGATAACAGGGATAAGTTAAAACATGGTGGTACGCATTACTTTATAGAAACTCAGTAAAATTTTGAAAACCAACAACTTTCAGACTTAAATTACAGAGAAAAGGGGACACAATTAATAATAAAAGTATATTGCAAAGTGTTTTAACCACACATAATTAAACATTTTATATTACAATCTCATACTGTTTAATATCTCTTTAAAGGGACACTGTACCAAAAAAAATTCTTTCGTGATTCAGATTGAGCATGAAATTTTAAGCAACTTTCTAATTTACTCCTATTATCAAATTTTCTTCATTCTCTTGGTATCTTTATTTGAAGTGCAAGAATGTAATTTTAGATGCCGGCCCATTTTTGGTGAACAACCTGGGTTGTCCTTGCTGATTTGTGGATAAATTCATCCACCAATAAAAAAGTGCTGTCCAGAGTACTGAAACCAAAAAAAAAGCTTAGATGCCTTCTTTTTCAAATAATGATAGCAAGAGAACGAAGAAAAATTGATAATAGGAGTAAATTAGAAAGTTGCTTAAAATTGCATGCTCTTTCTGAATTACAAAAGAAAAAATATGGGTACAGTGTCCCTTTAACTAACTGTGGCACCTCAGTCTATGCAGACTTCCTGCATAACCATGAACCCCAACATAATTAACCTTAAGGGTACATTAAACTCAAAATGTAACTCCCATTAAGTTCTAGATTATTAGTGGAGCACTAATTAGCTATCTTGCTCGAGCGTAAACTTAGCTTAGACGGAAGCTTTATCCACGCTTCAGGTTGCACAAGTTGAAAGCAAAAAGTTTGTTAAGGGGTGAAATCCAACATGCGCTAATGTATTCTCCCCATAGAAGTCAATTGAGAGCGCTGAAGGAAAAAAATCTAACAACTATCGCTTGTGCATAACCGTCAGGAGTTATGAATACTTCATATTCTAATGTTCTTCACACACAGAACAATGTAATTATTATTGTAAATAATATGTCTGCAATCAATTAATTTAATAAACTCAGCTGTCTATAGAAGCCTTATAAATCTAAGATCAGTTAAAGGGGAGCATTTGCAAACAATTCCATCTCTAAGTGACAGCACTAAGAATTAGACAAGAATTGAACAAGATTTGAGGCAAGCAAACATTTTTCTTTCAAAACAGATTTTGCACAGATGTTTTGGTATGTTTTCAGTATTGCTTTTCCTTATAACAGTCTCATGCCTATTCCACAGGCAGGTTCACATGCTCATACCTTACCCTTCTCCGCATGTAGTTTATATAGGCCCCTCTCTCCTTTCTTCTCCATACCTTAGCTCTCATTAACTACTTTCTGTTTTAAAATATATGTCACTAAACTGCACCACCTCTCAAAAATACCCCCACTGCTATAAATCTTCTTCTCACCTACTCTTACTTTCCATTTTGCTGCTATTGGCATCAGGCAACATCTCTCCAAATCCTGGATCCACCCTCATTCCCATCATTACCCAATCACGCACTCCTTATAGAGAATGTAACAAAAGCAACACACCTCATTTCTATCCCATGCATCCCATACACACACTCCTTTCACTTGTGCACTATGGAACTCTCGTTCTGTCTGCAACAAACTCACAACCATTCATGACCTGTTTATTTCAAATGCTTTCACCCTTTTAGCAATTACCGAAACCTGGCTATCTTCTTCTGACCCCGTTTTAATTGCTACTCTCACACATGGTGGTCTCCACTTTAGCCATACCCCGAGGCCAGGTGAGAAACATTCTTTCTCCTTCTCCTGCTTTAAAGTCCATTGTATTTGCTTGTTCTCCTAGCTCCTCTCCATCAAAATGGCAGTCATCTATCACCCTCCTGGACAACCTCCCAATTCCTTGACAACTTTGCCACCTGGCTTCCTCACTTTCTCTCTACAAATATACCAATGCTAATTCTTGGGGATTTCAACATTCCCGTTGACAACTCATCTGCCCCTGCTGCCTCTAAACTTCTTTCACTCACATCCTCCATCTCTCACCATCCATCATACTCCCTACTCACAGTGACGGACACTCCATTGACCTGGTATTTTCCTACCTTTGCTCTATATCTGACCTCACCAAGTCGCCCCTTTTCATATTTGTCACCTATAATATTAATGCAACCGCTAAACCCACCTCGCCATTCCCGCCCCCGCACTTGTAGAAATCTACACGCTGTGAATCCACTCCAATTTTCAAATATAATTCAAGAACTCTTCCCTCACACTTCCACTATAACCTGATCTCGCTACAGCCCACTATAACAAAACTCTCTCCTCTGCACTAGACACACTGCTCCTCCACAACTGCGCAAAACCTCACACCGTCAGTTACAGCACTGGCACTCTCAGAAAACTCGCTATTTGCAGAAAATGCTTCCATACTGCTGAGCGTGTCTGGAGGAAAGCTCACTCTGAACCTGATTTCATCCACTATATGTTTATTCTTCATTCATACACATCTGCCCTTCACTTCGCCAAGCAAACCTACTTCTCTTCTATCATATCTACTCTTTCCTCAAATCCTAAACAACTCTTTTCCACCTTTAACTCTCTCCTTTGCCCACCTGATTCACCCTATCCATCTGTCTTTAGTGCTCAAGACCTGGCAGACTACTTTTTAAACAAAATACATACTATCCGAAGCAACATCCCAACACCAACCTGCAATCTTCCTATTCCAGGCCCAGTTATTCCCTCTGCCACCCTCTGCATCTTCCATCCATCCACTGAGAATTAAGTTTGTTCTTTACTATCTTCCTCATGCCTCACTACCTGCCCGCTCGACCCTATTCCTTCCCATCTAATACCCTCCCTGACTTCCACCCTCACTCCTACTCTTACTCACATCTTCAACCTATCTCTCTCTACCAGTTCATTCCCATCTTCTTTCAAACATGCAAAGGTCACTCCCATACTCAAAAAACCCTCTCTTGACCCTAATTCTCCTGATAACTACCGCTCCATATCACTGCTTCCACTAACATCAAAACTCCTGGAAAAACTAGTTTACAACCACCCACTTCCTGTCTTCCAACTCCTTGCTTGGCCCCCTGCAATCTGGATTCCGCCCCAAACACTCAACTGAGACTGCACTTACCAAGTTTACTAATGATCTTCTTTCTGCTAAAAGTAATGGCCACTACTCTATACTTATCTTACTTGACTTCTTAGCTGCCCCTTACACAGTTGACCCCCCCCCCCTCCTCCTACAGACCCTTAGATCTCTTGGCCTTTATGACACTGCTCTTTAAGTATACAAGTAATTAATCACTGTTCTTTTCCAATTCTCTTACAGTGGGACCTACTATGAATCAACACTCAAGCGATAATTGATTTAGGGGCTACAGCTAATTATGTAGATAAAACATTCACTTATGTAAATAAAATTCCACTGGTTAAAAAGAAAACACTAATATTTATGAGTGTTATTAATGGCAGTGTTATTTCTATTGGTCCTGTTACGTTCGAAACCATACCTATACTAGTCACTACACTAACACACCATACTGAATACATCACCTTTGATGCTATTTCTTCCCCTCTCTTCCCTTTAATATTCAGGCTAAAATTGCTTAATTTACATAACTCAAAAATCTGTTGGTCTACTGCCACTATAGATCTGAAGTCTGACTATTGTGTTCACACGTTACCCCTCATTACTAATTCTACAAACCACAGAATCCCTGATTCCGCATAAGTATACCAATTTTTCCTACATTTTTGACAAAAAAAGAGTCAGATAATTTACTTCCACATAGGAAATATGACTGTCCCATTGAGCTCCTACCAGGTGCAGACATTTCATGTGGTCATATTTTCCCCCTTTCAAAACCAGAGTTAGAACACCTAAAAACATATATAGATGATAATCTGTGAAAGGGATTTATCAGACCCTCAACCTCTTCAGCGGGTGCTGGGATATTTTTTGTAAAAAACAAAGATAACTCCTTAAGGACTATAGTAGATTATAGAGAATTAAATAAAAGAACAGTCAAAAACCGGTATCCACTTTCCTTTACCAGAGCTTATTGATAGATTAGAAGGTGTCACGTACTTCACCAAATTAGATTTTAGGGGTGCGTGCAATTTTATCAGGATTAGAACCGGATACGAATGACTGACAGCGTTCCGCACTCGCTACGGATTGTACGCGTACACTGTCATGCCTTTTGGCCTGTGTAATGCCCCAGCCACTTTTCAACACCTGATAAATGACAGCTTTAGAGATATATTAGATATATACCTTGTGATTTATCTTGACGATATATTAATATTTTCCAAAACACTATCTGAACATATAAAACATGTAGGAATTGTTTTATCCAGGCTCAGAAGCAATAATCTTTATGCCAAGCCTGAAAAATGCACTTTCAACTCTGAAGAAATTACATTCCTAGGTTACAAGATCTCATCTAGAGGAATTAATATGGAATATAGTAAAGTACACTCTATCACCGAATTGGCCATCAACGAGGTCCAAAAAAGATGTACAAAAATGTATGGGCTTTGCAAACTTTTATAGAAAGTTCATTAAAAATTTCTCAGCATTAACCAAACCTCTCACCAACCTAACTAAATCTTCTATCAAATTCATTTGGACAAAGAAACACAGTTTTTGACACACTTCAAGACAAATTTACTTCAGCTCCCATTCTGCATTTTCACAATCCTATGCTACAGTACGTTCTAGAGGTGGATGCCTCAATTTCGCCATTGGAGCGGTGTTGTCCCAGAAAGAAAGTCTCAATCAACATCTTCATCCAGTAGCTTTTTATTCAAGGGTAATGACACCTCCCGAATTGAATTACGCCATAGGTGAAAAAGAATTATTGGCGATCAGAATATCCTTAGAGCACTGGCGTCACCTGCTAGAAGGTACAGCACTACCGATAATCATATACACCGATCATAGGAACTTGCAGTACTTAAAGTCAAACAGAACTCTATCAGTTAGATAAGTAAGGTGGAATCTCTTTTTTTCAAGATTTAACTATATTATCACAAACCGACCAGCAAGTAAGAATGGAAAGGCCAATGCACTATCACGAATGCACGAAAAACAGAATTTATGCTTACCTGATAAATTACTTTCTCCAACGGTGTGTCCGGTCCACGGCATCATCCATAACTTGTGGGAATATTCTCTTCCCCAACAGGAAATGGCAAAGAGCACAGCAAAAGCTGTCCATATAGTCCCTCCTAGGCTCCGCCCACCCCAGTCATTCGACCGACGGACAGGAGAAAAAAACAGGAGAAACTATAGGGTGCCGTGGTGACTGTAGTTAAAGAAAGAAATTCATCAAACCTGATTAAAAAGCCAGGGCGGGCCATGGACCGGACACACCGTTGGAGAAAGTAATTTATCAGGTAAGCATAAATTCTGTTTTCTCCAACATTGGTGTGTCCGGTCCTCGGTGTCATCCATAACTTGTGGGAACCAATACCAAAGCTTTAGGACACGGATGAAGGGAGGGAGCCAATCAGGTTGCCTAAACGGAAGGCACCAAGGCTTGCAACACCTTTCTCCCAAAAATAGCCTCCGAAGAAGCAAAAGTATCAAATTTGTAGAATTTGGCAAAAGTGTGCAGAGAAGACCAAGTCGCTGCCTTACATATCTGATCAACAGAAGCCTCGTTCTTGAAGGCCCATGTGGAAGCCACAGCCCTAGTAGAGTGAGCTGTGATGCGTTCAGGAGGCTGCCGTCCGGCAGTCTCGTAAGCCAATCGGATGATGCTTTTCAGCCAAAAGGAAAGAGAGGTAGCAGTAGCTTTTTGACCTCTCCTCTTGCCAGAATAAACGACAAACAGAGAAGACGTTTGTCTGAAATCCTTTGTTGCTTCTAAATAGAACTTCAAAACACGAACTACATCTAAATTGTGTAACAAATGTTCCTTCTTTGAAACTGGATTCGGACACAAAGAAGGCACAACTATTTCCTGGTTAATATTCTTGTTAGAAACAACCTTTGGAAGGAAACCAGGTTTAGTACGCAAAACAACCTTATCTGAATGGAACACCAGATAGGGCGGATTACACTGCAAAGCAGATAACTCAGAAACTCTTCTAGCAGTAGAAATAGCAACCAAAAACAGGACTTTCCAAGATAACATCTTGATATCTATGGAATGTAGAGGTTCAAACGGAACCCCTTGAAGAACTGAAAGAACTAAATTCAGACTCCAGGGAGGAGTCAAAGGTCTGTAAACAGGCTTGATCCTGACCCCTTCATCTGATGAATCATCTTGGGCAACTTTACTATCTGTGGCAGTACTGTCCTTACTTTGTTTGGACGCTATGGCACAATTATCACACAATTTTGAAGGGGGAGACACATTGGCTTCCATACATACAGAACATAGTTTATCTGAAGGCACAGACATGTTAAACAAGCTTAAACTTGTCAATAAAGTACAAAAAACGTTTTAAAACAAAACCGTTACTGTCTCTTTAAATTTTAAACAGGGCACACTTTATTACTGAATATGTGAAAAACTAAGAAGGAATTGTTCAAATTTAACCAAATTTTCACCACAGTGTCTTAACGTATTCAAAGCATTGCACCCCAAATTTCAGATCTTTAACCCTTAAAATGAGGAAACCGGAGCCGGTTACAGATTTAACCCCTCTACAGTCCAAGCTACAGCCTTTGCTGTGACTTTACCAAACCCAGGGGGAATACGATACCAAATGAAGCCTTCTAGGAACCTTTTCAACTACTTTCAGACCCACACACATGCAGCTGCATGTCCTGCTCTCAAAAGTAACTGCGCAATAATGGCGCAAAAATGAGGCTCAGCCTACTACAGGGATGGCCCTTCCTGACTGGAAAGGTGTCTAAACCAGTGCCTGATGTAAAAAAACGTTCCCCAAAGTTTATAAGTGTGAATTTCAACATCAAGCTGATAAAATGCCCAAATAAAGCAATCGATCTTGCCCATAAAAGTGTCTACCAGTTTTATAGCCCATATTAAGCCCTTTATTCTGTTTGATACTAAGAAAATGGCTTACCGGTCCCCATGAGGGGAAATGACAGCCTTCCAGCATTACATAGTCTTGTTAGAAAAATGGCTAGTCATACCTTAAGCAGAAAAGTCTGCTAACTGTTTCCCCCAACTGAAGTTATTTCATCTCAACAGTCCTATGTGGAAACAGCAAACGATTTTAGTTACTGCTGCTAAAATCATATTCCTCTCACAAACAGAACTCTTCATCTTTTTCTGTTTCAGAGTAAATAGTACATACCAGCACTATTTTAAAATAACAAACTCTTGATAGTAGAATAAAAAACTACAACTAAAACACCACATACTCTTCACCATCTCCGTGAAGATGCTGCCTGTGCAATGGCAAAGAGAATGACTGGGGTGGGCGGAGCCTAGGAGGGACTATATGGACAGCTTTTGCTGTGCTCTTTGCCATTTCCTGTTGGGGAAGAGAATATTCCCACAAGTTATGGATGACGCCGTGGACCGGACACACCAATGTTGGAGAAAACCTCCCAATTCATTTATTCAAGGTCCTATCATTCCAAGAAGCAATATTATAGCTTATCAATTGAAAATACTACATACAATGTTTAAGGATAACCAAACAGCCAATCACAATAAACCCATTTCCAAACTCTTAAAGCACAATGATGGGTTGTTCTACCACAACAACATACATTTCACCCTCTATGCAACAACTGATCTTACAGTCGGTACATGAATCACCTCCAACAGGTCACCCAGGAGTACACAAAACTTTACACCCTCTCAATAGGTCCATCTGGTGGCCTTCGCTCACTAAAGACACAACAAACCATCACCTAGATTACAAGTTTTGCGTTAGAGGCTGTGCGGTGCTAACGAGCAGTTTATGCTCATCGCTCACTTACAGACAGCGCTGGTATTACGGGTTTTTACAAACCATACAAGAAGTGAGCGTTGAGCAAAATTTTGCTCATAACCGCACTCCAATACCAGCACTGCTTACGTTAGCGGTGAGCTGGTGTAACGTGCTCGTGCACGATTTCCCCATAGGAATCAACAGGGAGAAACTCCTTAACGCAGCCCCATTGATTCCTAAGGGGAAATAAAATTTACGTTTACACCTAACACCCTAACATGAACCCCGAGTCTAAACACCCCTAATCTTACACTTATTAACCCCTAATCTGCCGCCCCCAACTTCGCCGACACCTACATTATATTATTAACCCCTAATCTGCCGCTCCGGACACCGCCGCTACCTACATTATAGTTATGAACCCCTAATCTGCTGCCCCCAACATCGCCGACACCTACCTAATATTTATCAACCCCTAATCTGCTGCCCCCAATGTTGCTGCCACCAACCTACACTTATTAACCCCTAATCTGCCGCCCCCAACGTCGCCGCCACTATATTAAATGTATTAACCCCTAAACCTTAGTCTAACCCTAACCCTAAAACCCCCTAACTTAAATATAATTTAAAATAAGCTAAATAAAATTAATATTATTACCTAAATAATTACTATTTAAAACTGAATACTTACCTGTAAAATAAACCCTAAGCTAGCTACAATATAACTAATAGTTACAATGTAGCTATCTTATTGTTTATTTTTATTTTACAGGCAAGTTTGTATTTATTTTAACTAGGTACAATAGTTATTAAATAGTTATTAACTATTTAATAACTACCTAGCTAAAATAAATACAAATGTACCTGTAAAATAAAACCTAACCTAAGTTACAATTACATCTAACACTACACTATAATTAAATTAATTCCCTAAATTAAATACAATTAAATACAATTAAATACAACTAAATTACAAATAGCCCTTAAAAGGGCCTTTTTTTGATGCATCAGCCAATAGGATTTTTTCTACCTTAATTCCAATTGGCTGATAGAATTCTATCAGTCAATTGGAATTGAAGGGACCCCATCTTGGATGACGCAAAAGGCCTTTTTAAGGGCTATTTGTAATTTAGTGTAGGGTAGGGCTTTTTTTTATTTTGGGGGGCTTTTTTATTTTGTTAGGGGGATTAGATTAGGTGTAATTAGTTTAAAAAACTTGTAATTTGTTTATTATTTTCTGTAATTTAGTGTGTTTTTTGTATTTTAGCTGATTTTATTTAATTGTATTTAATTGTATTTAATTGTATTTAATTGTATTTAATTGTATTTAATTGTATTTAATTTAGGGAATTAATTTAATTATAGTGTAGTGTTAGGTGTAATTATAACTTAGGTTAGGTTTTATTTTACAGGTACTTTTGTATTTATTTTAGCTACGTAGTTATTAAATAGTTAATAACTATTTAATAACTATTGTACCTAGTTAAAATAAATACAAACTTGCCTGTAAAATGAAAATAAACCCTAAGATTTATGTAACTATTAGTTATATCGTAGCTAGCTTAGGGTTTATTTTATAGGTAAGTATTTAGTTTTTAATAGGAATAACTTAGTTAATAATAGGAATTTTATTTAGATTTATTATTATATTAAGTTAGAGGGGGTTAGGGTTAGACTTAGATGTAGGGGTTAATAACTTTAGTATAGTGGTGGCGTCATTGGGGGCGGCAGATTAGGGGTTAATAAATGTAGGTAGGTGTCGGCAATGTTAGGGATGGCAGATTAGGGGTTAATAATATTTAACTAATGTTTGCGAGGCGGGAGTGCAGCGGTTTACGGGTTAATATATTTATTATAGTGGCGGCGATGTCTGGTTCGGCAGATTAGGGGTTAAAAATTTAATTTTAGTGTTTGCGATGCGGGAGGGCCTCGGTTTAGGGGTTAATAGGTAGTTTATGGGTGTTAGTGTACTTTTTAGCACTTTAGTTAAGAGTTTTATGCTACGGCGTTGTACCATAAAACTCTTAACTACTGACTTTAAAATGTGGTACCAATCTTGACAGGAGAGGGTGTACCGCTCACTTTTTGTCAGACTCGTAATACCGGCGCTATGCAAGTCTCATTGAAAATATAGGATACGCAATTTACGTAAGTAGATTTGCGGTATTTCCAAGTCTGTACCTACAAGACTCGTAATACCAGCGGGCGTTAAAAAGCAGCGTTAGGACCGGCCAACGCTGCTTTTTAAGCCTAACGCAAAACTCGTAATCTAGCCGCATGTATTGTCCTGTAAAACTTGTTCTACCTCAAAAAAAAATAGAAAACATCCCTATGGACTCTTATTACCATTACCTGTACCAGACAGACCATGGAAAGAAATAGCTCTGGACTATATTGTTGAACTTACCAGGTCAGCTAACAATAACACTATATTGGTTGTAGTGGACTTATTTAGTAAGATGGTTCATTTCATTCCCTTTCATAAATTATCCACTGCCTCGGACACTGTCCAACTTCTGATCAACTATGTCTTTAAACACCATGGGTTACTCACATCGATTACATCTGACCGAGGGTCCCAATTTACTAGTACATTTTGTAATGAACTCTGCAAAACCTTGGGAATCAAGCAAAGGTTAAGTACTGCGTTCCACCAACAGACCAACGGGCAGAAAGAAAAAACTAATCAGTGGTTGGAGCAGTACTTAAGGTGTTTTTGCAGTTCCAAACAAGACGATTGGTCCAGTTTTCTACTTTGTGTAGAGTTCACGTACAACAATTCAGTACACTCATCAACTAAACAAACCCCCTTCTTCACCAACTATGGGTTTCATCCAACCTTCAACTTGATATCACACCAGAAAGCTCCTGTCCACTCGTGAATTCTATCTCAGACAACTTTGCTCTCGTTCACGAAAATATTGTTCTAGCCAAAAAAGTACAAAAGATGTACTACGATAGGAACAAACGACCAGCCCCTGTCTATGCTGTGGGTGACTTAGTCTAGCTTTCCACTCGAAACCTAAAGCTTTCAACTCCGTCTAAGAAGCTCTCTAGTCTCTTCATTGGACCTTTTCCTATTCTTTCTGTCCTCAATGAAAATGCAGTCACATTACGCTTACCTGATACCCTGAAAATACACCCAACCTTGTTTCACTCATAAAGCCTTATCAACCAGTCCGTGATTTGGGAACCCCAGATACTTCAATACCTACTGTTACTGACCCTGACATTGAGTATGGGGTACATTCTATAATCGATTATAGAAGGTTCCATGGTACACTCCAATATCTTGTACATTGGAAAGGATACGGGCATGATGACGATTCCTAGGAACCTGCTGCTAATATTTCCGCACAGAGACTAGTTTCCCTATTCCATAGGAGAAATCCTGACTGGCCAAGATCCTGAGCCACGGAGCTGCTCCTTGAGGGAGGAGTTCTGTCATGACAGAATAAATTACATGCTCCTTTAAATAGTAGGAGATCTTAAACATACACATTGTATAAAAGCCTGCCTCCTCATTATCTCCTCGCTTGGTAATTTTTCTTTTTTTGTTTTACCTGGACAGAATCTCGTCAAGCCTCCCTCTCCAAGTGAGAAGAAATTGACAAGCTTTTACTCCACATTCTGTAAGCTTCGGTTACAACAGCTGCTACGCTAGCAGTCTCAACCTCATCCGTACCTGCCAATTCTAGCTCAGAGTTCCCTCATAGGCTACCATCAATCTCCGCTTACATCCCGGAAGCGCCGAAATCACTGCAGTGATGTCACCCGCTGAAGGAACGTAGAGGACAAGCTGCACTTTCAGCTCTGCCAACACATCTTGCCTCTCGATTCTCTACCAACATCATGATTTGCTTTAGGCAGACTCTCCTATCTACTGACACAGTAAGAGCTTGACTTACTAACATTTGCCATAAATCTGCATAACTAAAAACTTTAGTGTCTTGAGTTACTCAATAATTGTTACATAGTTTTCCTTAAAACGCTAACAAATTCTTATAAGAACTGCTGCAGGTAGTTAGTGTTCCACACAAGGGCAGCTATCTAATATTCATTTAAAATGGTTACCTTCTCTTATAAGCACTGCTGCAGGTAATTAGTGTCTCTACACATGGGCAGCTATAGTGCAAGTTTTGCAGGATAGTGTAGAGCATCTCCTGCTATATGATTGCTACAGTTGTAACATTTTATTTGTGGAAATAAACTTTGTTTCACCTCATTTTACAGATAATATGATCGTTACACTGACGCAGCTCCCCTCTACCTATCCTCTCTAATCAATCTCTGATCCAACAATGACCTGCTCCTTGCATCTTCGACTATCACCTCTTTCCATGCTAGACTGCAGGACTTCTGTCGTGCAGCACCTACCCTCTGGAACACTCTCCCTCGTGCTGTCAGGCTTTGCCCTAATCTTTCTTCTTTTCAAAACTCCCTGAAGACTTTTTTGTTCAGAGAACCCTACCATCCAACTCAGTAATAAATTAATTCCACTTACCTAATATTTCCCTCATCTAACTTTTTCACTCTTGCAGTCCTCACCTCCTGTTTCTCAACCTCCTACCCTTCTAGATTGTACGTTCCCACAGGAATAGGGCCCTCAATCCCTCCTGTATGTGTTTGTCAAATTTTGCCCTGTCTCTTATAAGTTTTATATCATTGTTTTATTTAAATGAATTGTACACATGGACAGCCCTGTGAAATATGTTGGTGCTTCATAAATAAAGTATAATAATAATATAATAATATATATTTATAGTGTATAGATATATATAGATATATATTTTAAATTAACATTATAACAAATATATATATTAATAATAAAAAGTACAAGTTCCAAAGGGATATGCACTCTTTTAAATACATCTTAAATAGCAATGACCAGGGTGCTAGACAGAAAAAAGTTGTATAAAGCCTCCACATCACAGCACTCTCTGGAATTTGTAGATAAAACATAACTTTTATTTGTGTACAGGGTTAAAAAGAGAAATCCATGACGTTTCAATTCCTGACTGGCATCTTTATCAAATGGTCTCCGTTCTTGTGTTGGAGATATCAAAACATGATAGCCCCAAAAAATCTGATTTTTTTTGGGCTATCATGTTTTGATATTTCCAACAAGAGAACTGAGACCATTTGATAAAGATGCCAGTCAGGAATTGAAACGTTATGGATTTCTTTTTTTCTTGTTTTTATCAAACTTACGGCCAGATTACGAGTTATGCGTTATGAGCGGCTCGGCAATAACTTGCAAGTTATTTCCATCGCTCACCTCCCTATAGCGCTGCTATTACAGGTTTGCAAAAACCCGGTGTTAGCAGGCAATATGGCAGCGTTGAGCTCCATACCGCACACAAATACCAGCGCTGCTTTGAGTTGATTTTATGTGCTCGTGCAGGATTTCCCCATAGACATCAATGGGGAGAGCCGGCTGAAAAAAAGCCTAACACTGCAATAAAGGAGCGTAAAACTCTGTAACGCAGCCCCATTGATTCCTATGGGGAAAGAAAATTTATATTTACACCTAACACCCTAACAAAAACCCCAAGTCTAAACACCCCTAATCTGCCGCCCCTGACATCGCCGACACCTACATTACACTTATTAACCCCTAATCTGCCGCCCGACATCGCCGACACCTACCTACACTTATTAACCCCTAATCTGCTGCCCCCAATGTCGTCTCTACCAACCTACACTTATTAACCCCTAATCTGCCGCCCCCAACATCGCCGCCGCCACTATACTAAAGTTATTAACCCCTAAACCTCTGGCCTCCCACATCATTAGCACTAAATAAATATATTAACCCCTAAACCTAACCCTAAGTCTAACCCTAACTTTAATATAATTAAAATAAATATAAATAAAAATTACTATTATTACCTAACTAATACATATTTAAAACTAAATTCTTACCTGGAAAAAAAACCCTAAGCTAACTACAATATAACTAATAGTTACATTGTAGCTATCTTAGGTTTTATTTCACAGCTAAGTTTGTATTTATTTTAGCTAGGTAGACTAGTTAGTAAATAGTTATTAACTATTTACTAGCTACCTAGTTAAAATAAATACAAAGTTACCTGTAAAATAAAACCTAACCTGTCTTACACTAACACCTAACATTACACTACAATTAAATAAATTATATTAATTAAATACAATTAACGAAATTACTAAGCCCCCCCAAAATAAAAAAACCCTAGCCTAAACTAAACTGCCAATAGCCCTTAAAAGGGTATTTTGTGGGGCATTGCCCAAAAGAAATCAGCTCTTTTACCTGTAAAAAAAAATACAAACAACCCCTCAACAGTAAAACCCACCACCCACACAACCAACCCCCCAAAATAAAACCCTATCTAAATAAACCTAAGCTCCCCATTGCCCTGAAAAGGGCATTTGGCTGAGCATTGCCCTTAAAAGGGCATTTAGCTCTTTTTCCTTGCCCAAACCCCTAAACTAAAAATAAAACCCACCCAATAAACCCTTAAAAAAAACAAACACTAACCCCTGAAGATCCACTTACAGTTTTTGAAGACCGGACATCCATCTATCCATTTGAAGTCTTCATCCAGACGGCATCTTCCATCTTCTTCCTTCCGACACTGTCAGGGTGCCAGGAATCAGACTGAGATGAGAAGTGCAAAAATAATCACACCTTTATTAATAGCAAAAAATTAACAAGCCAGGAGTCAAAACCAGAGCTGGTAGTCAGACGAGCCGAGTCAGGAGCCAAAGCGAATAGTCAGACGAGCCGGAATCAGGAACAAGGAGAACAGCAGAGTCAGGAACAAGTCAGGGATCAGGAACCAGGAAGGACGTCAGGCAGCCAGGTAATACACAGGAACTCTCACAAACAGGTCTCAGACAACGCAAAGGCAAAGCATACTGAACAGAGGCCCTTTAAATAATAAATGATGGCATCACAATTCTAAAACTGCATCCTATCTCACATGGATGATGCACAACAGTCTGGCCATAAAAGGAAGTGCAGGAAGTGAGCAGCATCCCCCACAATGCACCAAGTCAGGAAGAGAGGTGAGTAAAATGGCTGCCAGCAGCACATGGCAAACACAACAGGGAAAAACCCTGACAGGCACGGAGCGGCTCCATCTTCAAGACATCCGGCATGGAGCATCCTCTTCTTTTGACTCCTCTTGAAGAATGAAGGTTCCTTTAAATGATGTCATCCATAATATAATAAAGCATGGCGTCCCTTGAATTCAGATTGGCTGATAGAATTCTATCAGCCAATTGGAATTAAAGGTGAAAAAATACTATTGGCTGATCCAATCAGCCAATAGGACTGAGCTCGCATTCTATTGGCTGATTGGAACAAAAACTGTAAGTGGATCTTTGAGGGTTAGTGTTAAGTTTTTTAAGGGTTTATTGGGTGGGTTTTATTTTTAGATGAGGGGTTTGGGCAAGGAAAAAGAGCTAAATGCTCGTTTAAGGGCAATGCCCATCCAAATGCCCTTTTCAGGGCAATGAGGAGCTTAGGTTTATTTAGATAGTATTTTATTTGGGGGGTTTGGTTGTGTGGGTGGTGGGTTTTACTGTTGGGGGGGTGTTTGTATTTTTTTTCAGGTAAAAGAGCTGATTTCTTTAGGGCAATGCCCCGCAAAAAGGCCCTTTTAAGGGCTATTGGCAGTTTAGTTTAGGCTAGGGTTTTTTTTTTATTTTGGGGGGCTTTTTTATTTTGATAGGGCTATTAGATTAGGTGTAATTAGTTTAAATATTTGATAATTTCTTTTTTATTTTGTGTAATTTAGTGTTTTTTATTTTTTGTAATTTAGTTAATTGTATTTAATTAATGTAATTTATTTAATTGTAGTGTAATGTTAGGTTTTAGTGTAACTCAGGTTAGGTTTTATTTTACAGGTAAATTTGTATTTATTTTAACTATGTAGTTAGTAAATAGTTAATAACTATTTACTAACGGCTAGATTTAGAGTTGGGCGGTAGCCGTGAAAACCAGCGTTAGAGGCTCCTAACGCTGGTTTTTACCCCCCTCTGGTATTTGGAGTCAGTCAGGAAAGGGTCTAACGCTCACTTTGCATCCGCGACTTTTCCATACCGCAGATCCCCCTACGCCATTTGCGTATCCTATCTTTTCAATGGGATCTTTCTAACGCCGGTATTTAGAGTCGTGGCTGAAGTGAGCGTTAGAAATCTAACGACAAAACTCCAGCCGCAGAAAAAAAACAGGAGTTAAGAGCTTTCTGGGCTAACGCCGGTTTATAAAGCTCTTAACTACTGTGCTCTACAGTACACTAACACACATAAACTACCTATGTACCCCTAAACCGAGGTCCCCCCACACCGCCGCCACTCTATTAAATTTGTTTAACCCCTAATCTGCCGCTCCGTACACCGCCGCCACCTACATTATCCCTATATACCCCTAATCTGCTGCCCCTAATATCGCCGACACCTACATAATATTTATTAACCCCTAATCTGCCGTCCCCAACGTCGCCGCCACCTACCTACACTTATTAACCCCTAATCTGCCGACCGAACCGCACCGCTACTATAATAAATGTATTAACCCCTAATCCACCTCACTCCCGCCTCAATAACCCTATAATAAATAGTATTAACCCCTAATCTGCCCTCCCTAACATCGCCGACACCTAACTTCAAACATTAACCCCTAATCTGCCGACCGGAGCTCACCGCTATTCTAATAAATTTTTTAACCCCTAAAGCTAAGTCTAACCCTAACACTAACACCCCCCTAAGTTAAATATAATTTTTATCTAACGAAATAAATTAACTCTTATTATATAAATTAATCCTATTTAAAGCTAAATACTTACCTGTAAAATAAATCCTAATATAGCTACAATATAAATTATAATTATATTGTAGCTATTTTAGGATTAATATTTATTTTACAGGCAACTTTGTAATTATTTTAACCAGGTACAATAGCTAAAATAGTTAAAATAATTACAAAATTACCTGTAAAATAAATCCTAACCTAAGTTACAATTAAACCTAACACTACACTATCAATAAATTAATTAAATAAAATACCTACAATTATCTACAATTAAACCTAACACTACACTAACAATAAATTAATTAAATACAATACCTACAAATAACTGCAATTAAATAAACTAACTAAAGTACAAAAAATAAAAAAGAACTAAGTTACAAAAAATAAAAAAATATTTACAAACATTAGAAAAATATTACAACAATTTTAAACTAATTACACCTACTCTAAGCCCCCTAATAAAATCCAAGATGGCGTCCCTCGAATTCCGATTGGCTGATAGGATTCTATCAACCAATCGGAATTAAGGTAGGAAAATTCTGATTGGCTGATGGAATCAGCCAATCAGAATCAAGTTCAATCCGATTAGCTGATCTAATCAGCCAATCAAATTGAGCTCGTATTCTATTGGCTGTTCCGATCAGCCAATAGAATGCGAGCTCAATCTGATTGGCTGATTTTGTAGGTATTGTATTTAATTAATTTATTGATAGTGTAGTGTTAGGTTTAATTGTAGATAATTGTAGGTATTTTATTTAATTAATTTATTGATAGTGTAGTGTTAGGTTTAATTGTAACTTAGGTTAGGATTTATTTTACAGGTAATTTTGCAATTATTTTAACTATTTTAGCTATTGTACCTGGTTAAAATAATTACAAAGTTGCCTGTAAAATAAATATTAATCCTAAAATAGCTACAATATAATTATAATTTATATTGTAGCTATATTAGGATTTATTTTACAGGTAAGTATTTAGCTTTAAATAGGATTAATTTATATAATAAGAGTTAATTTATTTCGTTAGATAAAAATTATATTTAACTTAGGGGGGTGTTAGTGTTAGGGTTAGACTTAGCTTTAGGGGTTAAAAAATTTATTAGAATAGCGGTGAGCTCCGGTCGGCAGATTAGGGGTTAATGTTTGAAGTTAGGTGTCGGCGATGTTAGGGAGGGCAGATTAGGGGTTAATACTATTTATTATAGGGTTATTGAGGCAGGAGTGAGGCGGATTAGGGGTTAATACATTTATTATAGTAGCGGTGCGGTTCGGTCGGCAGATTAGGGGTTAATAAGTGTAGGTAGGTGGCGGCGACGTTGGGGGCGGCAGATTAGGGGTTAATAAATATTATGTAGGTGTTGGCGATATTAGGGGGAGCAGATTAGGGGTACATAGGTATAATGTAGGTGGCGGCGGTGTATGGAGCGGCAGATTAGGGGTTAAAAAAAATATGCAGGTGTCAGCGATAGCAGGGGCGGCAGATTAGAGGTTAATAAGTGTAAGGTTAGGGGTGTTTAGACTCGGGGTACATGTTAGATTGTTAGGTGCAGACGTAGGAAGTGTTTCCCCATAGAAAACAATGGGGCTGCGTTAGGAGCTGAACGCTGCTTTTTTGCAGATGTTAGGTTTTTTTCAGCTTAAATGGCCCCATTGTTTTCTATGGGGGAATCGTGCACGAGCACGTTTTTGAAGCTAGCCGCGTCCGTAAGCACCGCTGGTATCGAGAGTTGCAGTGGCGGTAAATATGCTCTACGCTCCCTTTTTGGAACCTAACGCAGCCATTCTGTGAACTCTAAATACCAGCGGTATTTAAAAGGTGCGGGGGGGAAAAAGCACGCGTAGCTAACGCACCCCTTTGGCCGCAGAACTCTAAATCTAGCCGTAACTATTCTACCTAGTTAAAATAAATACAAACTTAGCTGTGAAATAAAAATAAAACCTAAGATAGCTACAATGTAACTATTAGTTATATTGTAGCTAGCTTAGGTTTTATTTTACAGGTAAATATTTAGTTTTGAATAGGAATTATTTAGTTAATGATAGTAATTTTTATTTAGATTTATTTTAATTATATTTAAGTTAGGAATGTTAGGGTTAGACTTAGAGTTAGGTTTAGGGGTTAATAACTTTAGTATAGTTGCGGCGGTGATGTTGGGGGCAGCAGATTAGGGGTTAATAATATTTAACTAGTGTTTGTGATGCGGGAGTGCAGCGGTTTAGGGGTTAGTATGTTTATTATAGTGTCAGTGATGTCCGGAGCGGCAGATTAGTGGTTAATAATTTTATTTTAGTGTTTGTGATGCGGGAGGGCCTCGGTTTAGTGGTTAATAGGTAGTTTATGGGTGTTAGTGTACTTTGCAACACTTTAGTTATAAGTTTTATGCTACAGATTTGTAACATAAAACTCATAACTACTGACTTTAGATGGCTGTACCGCTCACTTTTCGGCCTCCCAGGCAAAACTCGTAATATATCGGCGCTATGGAAGTCCCATTGAAAAAGGACTTTTTGAAAAGTGCAGTAGTTACATTGCGTTGCGGCAAAAAAAGTGTGCGGTACAGCTATACCTGCAAGACTCGTAATACCAGCGGTAGTGAAAAAGCAGCGTTATTAGGCTTTTTCACTCATAATGCAAAACTCGTAATCTAGCCAATTGTTATTGAGGTAAAACAAGTCATACATACATACACATTACATGATCAAATTCCATGATACATAGGTATGATTCTTTAAAGTAAAACAGATATTAATTAAATGACCATTATTAATAGCGATAACATCATTTTGTTTTGACTTTAGAGAAAGAAGAATTAAGAGAAGAGAGGGAAGAAAGAAGAAGGAGTGTTAACTGTGGTGTGAATCCCATAATAAATGTCTTGTCCATATACCCATCCAAGAAAATCTCGAAGCTGGAAGAGAACTATGTCTTATGTCGCCGGATCATTTAGCATATTTGTTGTGTATGTAGTCTTCCCAAATAAAGAGTATCTCAGGAAATAATTATTTGCAAAATGTTTTCATATAGTGGTATTCCTCTAATTGTATAGTCTTATGTATAGTATCAACCCATTGGGCTATAATAGGAGATTGGCCTTGTTTCCAAAATTGAGCAATTAATATTTTAGCACTATTACATGCAATTTGGAGTATGGCTAAGTGTGTTGCAGGGATTTTTTTGGGAGGTTTATTTAAAGGGACACTAAACCCAATTTTTTTCCTTTCATGATTCAGATAGAGCATGCAATTATAAGCAACTTTCTCATTTACTGCTATTATCAATTTTTCTTCGTTATCTTGATATCTTTATTTAAAAAGCAGGAATGTGATGCATAGGAGTCGACCCATTTTTGGTTGAGAACCTGGTTTTATGCTTGCTTATTGGTGGGTAAATGTAAGCCTCCAATAAGCAAGCACTATCCATGGTGCTGAAACTAGAATGGGCTGGCTGCTAAGATTTACATTCCTGCTTTTAAAATAAAGATAGCAAGAGAATGAAGAAAAATTGATAATAGGAGTAAATTAGAAAGTTGATTCAAATTCCATGCTCTATCTGAATCATGAAAGAAAAAATTTGGGTTCAGTGTCTCTTTAAGGGCCAGATTAGCGGGTCCTGGGGTATATTTATTCCCAACAGCTTCTCTGTTTTGGATATAACATTCTTCCAAAAAGATTTAAGGTTAGTGCTTTTCCACCAAATGTGTCCCATATTTCCCACCTCACGTTTGCAATGCCAGCATAGATCAGATCTCTTTGGGTATACGGTCTTTAAGCACGTAGGAGTATAATACCAGCAATGTAATATTTTGAAGTTAATTTCTAAAATTCGGGCTGATGTAGAGGCTTTCATTGTTCTTTTATATATTTTGTTCATATCCCCTGGAGATATATTAGTGTTTAGTTCCTTTTCCCAACTTTTCATGCATTGGTGTTCAGTGTCTATTGGAACCTGTTGTAACATATTATATATAATGGATAAGGTACGCCTAATTGGTAGTTTTGACATGCACAGTTTTTCAAAGTTTGTTGGGGAACACAAGAGGTTGTTTTCCCTCTTGTGACATTGTATAAATGAATGGGCTTGCAGGTATAAAAAAACAGTTATTAAATATATGTAAATCGTTTTCTAGGAGTTTCGATCTACTATGCATTTTTCCAGCTTCTGGTAAGACAAAGAAGGGGAGATTACTTTGCCTATCTAATGAGTTTAATTTAACTATTTCCTTTCCCGGTGGAAACTCTGGTTACCCAATGGCGGTGTTAGGGGTGAGAGATTAGAGGAAACTATAGGGTATTTAAATGTCAGTCTATTCCACATTTTATGTTTCATGGATTTCTCTTTTTAACCCTGTTCACAAATAAAAGTTAAGTTTTATCTACAAATACCAGAGAGTGATGTGGAGGCTGTATATACATGCATATACATATTTAGACATATATATGTATATATTTCTATGCTAAAGCCCTTTGCAGACTTTTTCATCTGAGTCCTCATATCTTCAAGCCCCTACCTTTTTATTGCAATTTTTTATTTTAATAATTGTTATTAGATGGTCCCATTTTTGGTTCAGCACCATTGGTAGTGCTTGCTGATTGGTGGCTACATTTAGCTACCAATCAGCAAGCTCTACCCATGAGCTGAACCAAAAATGGGCCCAGCTCCAAAGCTTACATTCCTGCTTTTCAAATAAAAGTACCAAGAGAACAAAGAAAATTGATAATAGGAGTAAATTAAAATTGCATGCTCTATCTGAATCTGAAAAATTTGGGTTTAGTATCCCTTTAAAGTTGTTTAAAACTGTGACTTTTATGACCATATCCCAAATGTATTTTCAGTTTTAAATAGTTTACCAATGTACTTCTGTTATCTAATTTGCGTCCTTCTGTTGGTATAATTTGTTGAAAATCATACCTAGTTATGTTAAGGAGCAGAAATGCATTACTGGGAGTAAGCTGCTGATTGGTGGCTGCACATACAGTATATGACTTTTATCTTTTGGTCGTCTGTTTTCAGCTAGCTCTCAGTAGTGTCTTGCTGCTCCTTTAACCTAGGATAGCAAAAGAATGAAGCCAATTTGATAATAGAAGTTGTTTAAAATGATATGTTCTATCTGAATCATTAAAGAGAAAGTTTAAGTTTCTTTTTGTTTTAACCAATATTTCTAGTTATCATAAGATACCAATCCAGCCACATTCTATAGAGATGTCCAGGACCTGGAAACTATATATATAAAAAAGATATTAACTGAAAAAATCAGATTCTAATTCACTTAATGAATCTCATGTTATAGGTCCACTCTCAAGCTTCTACCCACAGTCCTTTGCAGTCATGTCCAGATGTCAGGGACAGGAATCTGTTTCTAGCAAAAAGCACACTGGAGTGTTTCAGACCAGAAGGTTCTTTGTGTTATGTTCCTTCCCCCAAAAGGTAACTGAGACTTTTATACGTCTGCTGCAAATCCAGTATAGAGGTAACAGGAGGCAAGCCATACTTAATTAGCTTGTCGTGAGTGGCATTTCACAAACCACAAAGCAGACCTTTTAATGATTTTACTGCTGTATTAATTATACCATTGCTACTAATCACTGCAGGAACAATATCGTTTTCACCCACGGTATGTATTTGGCTGTCAGAGCACTTAATCCAGAGACACTTATTATACAAAGCCGCACAATGGTATAATTATGCAGAATGCCACTTTAGAATTCAACACTTATTCTAGATGTATTTTTAACTTAAAAATCAAAGCCTGAGTTCTGTAATTGATAGTCTGAGTGGTAGAGGAAAAAAAAGGTTTAAATAGATTGAAACCAGTAGAAGAAACACTACATTTCCAATAAAAATTATCAAAGGCATAGGTGCCATATATTTGCTAAAATGAAGCTGGAACACTTTTTAGTGAAGTCGCTCCATTTTAGTGACCAGATCATTCTTTGTTGCTATTATTTAATGAAAACTCATTACTAATTAGTATCAGTATCTAGTGGCTAGTCACTGTGACCAACATGCAACACTTAGAGGCACAGTGTACTGAGATTTTTTTTTCTCATTAATGTGTTCTCAATTATCTATTTTACCTGCTGTAGTGTATTACATTTGTTAGAAATAGATGATTTACCTTTATTTTGACATTTGAAATATCTGGTTTTGCCTGTTGTATTCCTACCTATACTGGAGATTTCAGTACGTAAGTACTGGTTATAGAAAAGCTATGCAACCAAGATGGTTTAAAAGGAATCATGCTGCCAGTGGGAGGGGCGGGGTTATGCAGAGAGGTAAGAAAATGTTAATTTTCCATTGGTCTTTAAAGGGACACCAAAGTCGATGTTTTTTCTTTCATGATTCAGAAAGAGCAAACAATTTTAAACAACTTTCTACTTGACTTATATTACCAAATGGTGCATTATCTTTTTCTAAGTACACTTTCTGAGGCACCAGCTCCTACTGAGCATGTGCAGGAGTTTACAGTGTATACTTATATGAGTCATTGATTGGCTGGTAGCTGTCACATGCTACAGGGGGTCTGTAAATGGATGAACATTCAAATTTAGCAAAAAAAAATGCTCATTTGAAATTTAGAGTAAGAGCTTCTGTATTACCTTGTTACTATGTATTTGATGATTGTCTAATTCTACTGTATTCTATGGTCCTTTAAATATACAGTAAGAAATATTATGTTTCGTGAAACAGTTAACCAGAGCTCTGAGGTTAACGCGTTTTCTTTCAAATTGTAATAAAAGTAAAAAACGCCTGCGATTAAAAAAAATTATAAAAGTAGAGCTTTTTTATATATATGATTAATAATTTTATATTACCATCTCAAAGTGTTTAATGTCCCTTTAATGGGACATGATACCCAAATGTTGAAACACTGGAAAGTAATCCAATATAGCTGTAAAAAGCTGACTAGAAAATAGCACCTGAACATCTCTCTATGTACGAAAGGAAGATATTTTACATAAAAATTTCACATTATAAAGGGACTTTAAGCAGCCAATCAGGATGCTAGTCCCAGGACTTGCAATGGGGTGTGCATCTGGCATGTGCAGGCACATACATATTACTTTCCTATTAATTTTAAGGAAGTTTACTATGAAATCTCACTAGTTTTTAGTGAAATCTCATGAGATCACAGAAAAGCAATGAATGAACGTACTGCTGGTGCTGATTTGCCATTGTTTTTTTGGACTTTTTTTCAACTTGCAGCTGGACAGCAGCTGAAGTATAACTGTTTGCAGAGCCCTTACTCTGGTGAGCTGAAGAAATTGTGAGATACATTTTTTTCTCTTTTTACATAGCGATGTTCAGGTTATATTTTTATGTCAGCTTTTTACAGTTATGCTGCATCATTTTCAAGTGATTTAGCATATGAGTATTATGTCCCTTTAAGAAAGTTTACTATGAAATAATGCAAGATTTCAGTGAAAATTCATGAAATCATAGGGTAGCAAAGTGTGACATCAGCACTGATAAAATATCTTCCTTTTGTACATAGAAATGTTCATGTGATATATTGTCAGATTTTCACTGTATGCTGAACCTCTTTCAAGTGAATTAGACTATGAATATTATGTCGCTTTAAATTACATGAAATTAAAGCAAAATAAATAATGTATATAAAGTTGTTTTACTATGCACATTTTATATTATAGTCTCAAAGTGCGTACTGTCGCTTTACATCTATGCAATCTGCTGACGTAATTATTAGTTGTATTTTCATTTTATTTTTGAAGCCTATTATTTAGAGATGTTTAATACCAATAATTATTTCTATAAATTACCTTTAATCATGCCCTGCAAAAAATTACACAGGATTCATAATGTTGCGATTGCAATGGGGTTGGCAGTGCGGGTTCCACCAGTGTTCCAGAAATTGCTCTTCTGACCTCTGCTCCAGACGCTGCAGGTATAGCATGTATTCCTACAAGACATAAATATGTAGAATGTTTTTTTTCATATTTTCTAACTTTAACGCAGTTGTTGTGCACTAGAACATGAACACTATAGGATAAACTATTATTGTTTACATATCAGAAGATTTAACTGTTTATGAACCTTGTATATGTGCTGCTTGTATACTACACTATGGGCTAGATTACAAGTGGAGCACTCAATTATTGTGCTCCCACAAAAAGGGAAAATGTGCACGTTTGTGGGAGCACGATAATTAACCGACCATTACAAATGGCTGGTTATTGCTACTGCGAGATCCGATCGCTGGTTAATTTTCTAAAAGTGCCACAAATGCCCTCAAAATAGAGGGCATTATAGTTTTTTATTTAAAAAAAAAAGCTGCACTAGGCAGTTGTTGGGGTCTAAAGTTGGTGGGATTGGGGTGTTAGAAAAAAACAGCACTAAAAAGTGCCTTTACATTGCAGTCTATGGGAACTGTGTGTTCTTATAGACCGCAATGTAAATAAATATGTATATGATTATATACATATATATTTATGTGTTAATATGTGTATATAAACATATTAACACATAAATATATATGGATATAATTCTATACATATATATTTAAAAATGCTGCCATCGCCGTGCTACTTACCCCCTACACTGTGCGAGGTTCTGATGCCGTCTGTGACGGCATCAGAACGAGGCTCCCATAGAAGCGTATGGAAGCACACTCTAGTGAGCGCAATGCATCCTAGCAATGCGAATGCAAGCTCGCGCTCACATTGCAAGAGCACTTTATCGCGTGCTGGTATTACAAAGTGGAGCACTAATATTGCTTGCACGCAAGAGATATTTAGCGCTCCACTTGTAATCTGGCCCTATGTGTATCTTTGTCTATACACTAGATTTTTAGAGGTAAACCTTGCAGTTAGTCTTACCAAGGACAATGACTACTTAAAGGGACATGAAACCCAGAACATTTATTTTATGATTCAAATGAAGGATACATTTTTAAACAAGTTTCCAATTTACTTCTATGATCTAATTTACTTTGTACGCTTTGTATCATTTATTGAACTAGATAGGCTCAAGAGCTGTGGGCTAGCTGCTAATTGGTGGTTGCACATGTATACCTCTTATTATTGGCTTAGCAATGTGTTCAGCTAGCCTCCAGTTATGCATTGCTGCTCCTTCAATGAAGGATACCAAGAGACTGAAGCAAAATTGATAATACATGTAAATTGTAAATAAATCTAAATTGGAAACGTGTTTAAAATTGTATGCTCTATCTGAACCATGAAAAAAATTGGGGTTTGTGTCCCATTAATGTTTGCTTTTTTAATTAACCTAATTCATTTTTATGGTGGCAAATTTGCTGACTACAATCTCGCCACAGGAATGTTGATGCATATAATACCACAGATCAAATATCTCAAGATCTTACAACCAATTACCTTGAAGTCAATAATCTCTTTGTAGCCATCTCTGGTATTCAAACTATTAATGGAACTTTGTCCCCCAAAGCAGTAGTAATAACTAGAACATTGTTGTACAGGCCACATTGCTGCATCCCCATTATCTCCATGGAAACATTCAGAGCATTAATATTGCCATTGGAGGGATACTCGTATCAAGAACCATGGTGGGAAGTATGTTATAGTAAAACCTGCATGTGCTGTACAATGTATACCTGTTAGCTGTCAAAATAACCACTGTGAAAATATACAATGGTGTAAGCAATCAGACAAAGCACTGTAATGCTACAAATCACAGTTAAATGTGTTTTGTCAAAAATATCATACAGAAAGCTTAGTGGTAATGCGGACCAAATGACCAGTTCCAGACTGACGTGTCCTACATAAGAGGTGCCACAAGGAAATCCATATAAACTGTTTATGAAATCAAGTAACATGCAGAGGCATAATGAAATTTGTAAACTGCCCTCATTATTCTTTGTCCTAATAATTGTAATGAAGGAGTAGAGGACGTTACAATTAATCTCTCACAGATTTTATTTCTTTTAAATAATTATACACCTGCATAAAACTTGTGCATAAAAGCACAGCAGTCCTATGCCGTTTATTAATATATGAGTATACTATATATATCAGTGTGCTCATAATTTCATATTTTTCTGTACATACATTATATAAAAGTAGGACCAGCTCTACTGTAAGGTAAACAGAGATTTCACCAGTAGGGGGCATCAGAAAGCCAGTAAGTTTACTAACTGCAAGTTTATTTTGGAGATCTGAGTTGTCAGCACCGGAAATTTATCTAGAGCCCTATGTCTCTGCTTAGCCTCTAGGGGGTAGATTTACCAATGTCTGTCCGACATGATACACTGTAGCGTATCATGTCCGACAGACATCGCTGAATGCCGACAGCATATGCTGTCTGCATTTATCATTGCCCAAGCAGTTTACCAGAACTGCTTGTGCAATGCCGCCCCCTGCAGATTTGCGGCCAATCGGACGCTAGCAGGGGGTGTCAATCAGCCCGATGGTATAGGATCGGGCGGATTGAAAACCGCAGCCTTAGAGGCAGCGGACAAGTTATGGAGCAGCTGCTTCATAACTGCTGTTTGGAACAAGGACCATTCGTCCCTTGTTAAATTTACCCCTAGGTCTTATCTGGCTTGACACTATCCCTGTGTAGTGTGAACGCACATCCCCCATGTCTGAACCACCTTGCCCATTGATGGATAACCTTGGCACTTCAGATGTTTCAGAACTACATTTCCCATGATGCTCGACTGGACTTCAGAGTGACTAAGCATCATGGGAAATGTAGTTCTGAAACATCTGGAGTGCCAAGGTTCGCCACCAATGACCTAGCCACTCCCTCAGACCACCTAGCTCCACCCATGGAACCCATTAGTAAAGTGACTCTGCACTCCAAGCAAAGTCTATACAAAGTGAAAAAACATCTAAAAAGTCTTTGTCAAATATTTTGAAGACATGAAAAACAAACATACAAAAATAATACAAACAAGTGCACGCTACCAGCAAACCCACTGCAAGTTCACCCACTGAAAGTTCACTCACAGTACACCTGCAATTTCTTCAATGTGGAATACCAGCGACACCCCCCATGGAACCCAAAAATCTGAAAACATGTCTCCTTGACTCAATCACGATCAGTGCTTGCCCTCTTAACTCAATAACTGGAACTCCCTGGTAAAAACACACCCTCTTTGTCTGGGGGGACTAGGACAATGGCCGTTGGAAGATAATGGGCTGCATATAACTTTCTATTTTGATTTTTTTTAGACCACTTTCTATAACTCATAAGGGGGCTAAAAACAAAATGTACTGACCTTTTAATATGCACTGTATGTGTCTTCAATTTCACTAGCTTGTCCTGTATGTCTCTGTGTTTTGTGTGTTCCATTGTATCATATACACTGTAGTGTAACATTAATCAGAGCAAACATTATTAAATAAATACCCAAAATAACTTTCACTAAACTTTGTTGATATTGAATATTATACCCTCCATGTATAGGTAAATATGTTTTATGTATAAGTTAGAGCTATTCACTTCCATTTTGAAGCTAACATGATGTACATGATTGTGTAAAATTGATACAGCTCTACGCATTTCACCATTTAAACTGTCTTTATCAAGAGCAAATCAAATCAGTCTAATAAAGTGCTCTTGAAAAGGAAATTTAAATTGTGAAATGCGTAGAGATTTTTCAAATTGTTTTAATGGATTGATGGTGTTCTGGTTTCTCTTCAATAAAATATCCCATGTTTAGACTTCTATCCTGTCTGTGAGTATTCTCCATTTGGTGTGTTTTATATACTACACCACTGCGGTTTCTTCTACCCTGAGGATTTTCTGGGGACAGAGGCACAGTCCTTACAGACCAGGTCACTGGAGAGGCCAGTGCCGTTATTCAAATTCAGATTTGCTACACAGTTGAGGAGGAACTGGAGCTGGCAGCTTTACCAAGGGTAGTTATCATTCTTATTTGTTTTTCAACTGTGTACAACTAGTCTAGTAAAGGGACATAAAGGTGCAAAAAGAAAATAGTCTAATGTGTCTTATTATTGCACTGTTAATTACATATAACTGTGTGCTTAAAGGGACAGTCTATACCAAAATACCAAAAAGTCTTATTTAAAAAGATAGATAATCCCTTTAAAACCCATTCCCCGTTTTTGCATAACCAACAGTTATAATTATACAAGTTTTACCTCTGTAATTACCTTGTATCTAAGCCTCTGCAGGCTGCTTCCTTATCTAAGTGCTTTTGACAGACATGCAGTGTAGCCAATCAGTGCAGACTCCTAAATAACTTCACGGGAGTGAGCACAATGTTATCTATATGACACACATGAACTAGTACTGTCTAACTGTGAAAAACTTTCAAAATGCTCTGAGCTAAGAGGCGGTTTTCAACGGTTTAGAAATCAGTTTGAGCCTAGCTAGGTTTAGCTTTTCAAAAATACCACCAAGGGAACAAAGCAAATTTGATGATAAAAGTAAATTGGAAAGTTGTTTACAATTGTATGCCCTATCCGAATCATGAAAGTTTAGTTTTGGCTTCACTGTCCCTTTAACTCCTGCAAAGGGATTAAACACACAGTTAAAGTCAGTTTCAAAGAAGTAATGTAGTATTAGGACCTAGCCAAACACATCTGGTTAGCCAATGACAAGCGACATATGAGTGTAGCCACCAATCACCAGCCAGATTCAAGAAGTGCATTGCTGCTGCTTAGCCTACCAAGCTATGATTGTCAACAAAGAATACCAAGACAAAAAAAGTAAATTTGATAACAGAAGTAAATTAGAAAGTTTTCTAATTGCCCCCCCCCCCCCCCCCCACTGTAAGCAACTTTTTAAAATTATAATAAGCAGCAACTTACCCTCAGTAGCGCTCATAGTCTGAGAGACGCTAAACACATACGCTTTAGTTTCACTCAGACTATAAGTGCCCTACTTTTTTTCTATGGGGGAGTATGGTGGCTTTATAATAACAATGATTTTGCTTTTGCCAAAAAAAATCTTAAAAATCTTAATGTTTTCTGTCCCTTTAATAGTGAATTTCGTATTAAAAATAATTAGATAACATTTTCTAAACAATTGTGACCAAACTTTTGTCCCTTTAACAGCTGTTTTACAGTTTAAATACATTTTTACAAGCAAATATTCACTACAAATTAGCAACATATCCCTGCATTTCTGTGTTCTGTAGTCTGTTTTTTTTTTTTATCCTGATAATATGAAACTAATTTGCCTTTTCCAGAATACAAACTTCTACAGTTTAATTGGGAGAAGTTTGCACTTATCAGTTGACTCATAGATTAACAATTTCACACCCCTAATTGTCTGTTAAAATGGTCTTGTCAAGTAGTTTGGATCTAATGTCTCACGTACGCTGCCATTTAAAGTCGTGTCTGCTCTAGCAAATCTGATGACAATCCAGCTGCCAAACATAGGGGACTTATTTCCGCCAGGACAGCTGGAGGCTTCCAGTAACGGCTCAATGAGAAGACGGATAGCAATTAATAACATCCAAAAGTCACATTGTATCAAGTTGCATTTTCACACTGCAGAACATTCAGTAATTACACATCTCACATACATCATCTCATGCAAAAAGGCAACATAATCCAATGAAAGCCAGACCTCACTGGTGTCACACTACGCCTCTGTATGACATGTGACAACGTGACTGCGGAAACGCAAGTACTTCCCCTGCCACTGCACTGAAATGTCAGGCTGTACATTATGATCAGTCAAGAAGAGCATTTACTGTTGTGTTTAGTTGACCCAATTTGTTTGGCTTTTATCGTCCTAGTTAGAGCTGTCTGTGGTTTTTTTTTTTAAATGTGTTCTCAAAATTCTAAATAAGAAAGCTCAGTAAGGATTTAAAGGGGCAGGGGGTGTCAATCAAACCGATCGTATTCGATCGGGCGGGTTGATGTCCGCAGCCTCAGAGGAGGCGTATGAGTTAAGGAGCAGTGGTCTTAAGACCGCTGCTTCTTAAAGGGACATTCCAATCAATTTTGAAATCTCCATGTATGCATTTCAGTTTTGTATAGAGGCATTTTTTTAATATACATTAGCAAAAATGCTGCTAATACAAGCTATGGCTGTTTCAAAAGTGTATTTAAGTATGCACCGTGCACCAGCATTTTAAACACAGCACTTGCTCAGAGAGACTAAGGTGCTTGAATCATCTGGTAATGACTCAATTTGTTAATTGCTGACATGATACAAGCCCCACTGGTGCTCTGGGCAGCTGCTGTTGTTACAATGCAGAGGCACTGAGAATATCTAGCTATGCTTCATGCACGTGCAGTAAAAAATGCTAACACTAAAACAATGATAACTTTTACTAGAAGCATTTTGGCCAATGCATGTATATTGCAAATATGTTTCTATTCAAAGATGTAATTCATCTATGTGCATTTAATTTTTGACCGGAATGTCCCTTTAACTCCTGTTTCCAGCAAGCCTGATGGCTCACATGGAAATGGGCATTCAGGTCCATTCGGCCCTTAATAAATCGGCCCCTTGGTATTTATGTCCCTTTAAAAAACAATTGTAAAAGGATACAAAAAACAGTATGATATTTTGAATAAATGTTGCTTATTGTCAGTGCAGGAAAAGATACTGGAAGTTTATAATGAGAATTTACTTAAATTCTCCAGGACAGTACTCTATATTAAAGGGACACAGTACATCTGTCTCCTATGTTAAACACCAGCATCTTAAAATTATACTAATGTAGCGGTATCAGTTGTGTGTTTCCTTCAAAATTTGTTTCATTGCATTGCGATTAGTACATAGCAGAGATTAGAGCTGAATAGGAGGGCCTGCGATAAACTCCTTAAAGGGACATTGTAGTAAAAAAATGCTCTATAAACTAGAATTTAAAGGGACATGGTAGGTAAGAAAAAACTTTGCAGTAAAGATTAATTGATATAACCTTTTAAATATATCAGAAATTAGTATTTTATATACATTTCTTTTAACTTGGAAAACTGTCCCTAGAAGGTGCCTTCACCTGCCCCTGGTTCACTGTTTGTTCTATTATAATTATCAGGGTGTGGCCCAGCCTATCAGAAGGTGGCCTCCTACCCCTATTGATTTGAGCTGGATCACTCACCCAGCCCATGGGGCTGCAGCGCATGTGCACTGGCTTGTAAACAGTGGATCACGTGCACTTCTCAACAGACTATCGATCAGAAAGCACTTTTGAAGCTTTTTAAAAGGAACTTTGGAGATTTAAACAGTTTTCACCTAGTTTGGTCTTATTGGTTTTGGATATGCTGCTTGTTTGCACAGCCTTTTTAAAAGGTTTAAAAGGACATAAAAGTCTAAATGCTCTGTGTTGCTTGATTCTTAAGTCAAAGCAAAACTTTGGGCTAGATTACAAGTGGAGCGGTATTTTGTGTTTTCACTATAGCCAAAACTCCGCTAGGATTTTCATTTTTGTGCTAGCCGGATTACGCTCGTATTACAAGTTGAAAGTAAACAGTTTTTCTCTAGCGGAGCTAGAAAAAATAAGTTGAAAAAAAACCCACTCTCTCACGCAAACACCATGACATATTCTCATTAGCGCAAACCCAACAAGAAAATATGAATATTTCATATTCCAATGTTCTTTACGTAACAGAATATGTTCTATTTATTCATAATATATAGATGATTATATATAGCTATAGATATTTACAGATATGTATAGGAATATCTATTTATAAATACATAGAAAATATTCTACTATATGAAGAGCATTGGAATGTGAAATATTTACAGTAAATACATAGTTAAAACCTTTATTAAATCTGAATATTACATAAACGTTATTTTACATGTTTTAGTGCTCAAGATTTAACTGCGCTAGAAGTAACTATTTTCCACTCGCGTGCTAACCCGATGAGCCCAAAAAGCCAAACTTTAAATATCACGCACGTAATCACCTATTTCCCCATAGAAGTAAATGGAACAAAAAAACACCCAACTCGCACGCAAACCCAATCGCATATTCTCAAGTTCGCTAACCCGAAATGAAAATATGAATATTTTACATTCTAATGTTATTCGCATAGAAGAATATATTCTATTTATTCATTAATACATGTTTCCACATACAGTCATGGCCAAAAATATTGGCACCCCTGCATTTCTGTCAGATAATGCACCACTTCGGGCAGAATATTTTTGCAATTACAAATGTTTAGACATTCTCATGTTTATTTCTTTTGTTTGTATTGGTATGACACAAAAAAGTGGAGAAAAAAAAGCCAAATCTGACACATTCCATGTCGGGTTAGCGCTCAAGCGATAACCATTTACTACTTGTAATACAAGCGCTACCCAACTCGCGCAAAGAGCAGAAGTCAAGCGGTGATAGCGCACAAGTGGGAGCGGCAGTTACTCATAATTTAGCCCTTATTGCGCTAACATAAAATCACATGCAAACAGAAGCAATTGTAAGATACAACACACTGAAAACAGGGTGATCTGATTTGTATTGGCTTCAGTATTACAATATTAGACTGTGCCCCTGTTAACTGATAAAATCACTTTCCCCCGTTAAGTTTTCCCTTTCAACAAACTGATTTATTTTCTATGGGAGGCGTCCCAGCCCCATACGAGTGTCAGCGTGGTTTTTCACGCTCCATGTGGCAATCTTTAGGTAACTGGGCATTAAATGTGTTTGGACAGCTAACATATTTAATGTAAATCGGGTTTTTGGGAGTTTAACCCCTTAATGACCACAACGTACCCTGTACATCGCTGGTCTTTAAGGTTTAGTCGGCTCATAATAGCGTGGGTCTCGCCACCAGTGGCAAAACTGCACTATTATAACCTCCCTCCCACCTGCAGGCCTCCTAAAATAGCACAACCAGCGGTAGGTCGCTGGTCGTTAAGGGGTTAAAGAGACATGAAACCCACTTTTTCTATCAGGATTCAGATAGAACATACATTTGTGAACAACTTTCCAATTTACATCTATTAGCAATTTTGCTTTATTCTCTTGGTATGGTTTGTTGAAGGTGCAGCAATGCATTACTGGGAGTTAGCTGAACACATCCATAAAACATTCACAAGAGGCATATACAGTATGTGCACCCACCAATTAGCAGCTAGCTTCCAGCTACTAAACCTACCTAGGTATGATTTTAAACAAAGGATACCAAGAGAATGAAGCAAATGAGATAAAATAACAAAAAATTGCAAAGTAGTTTAAAATTGTATGTTCTATCTGAACCATAAAAGAAAAATATTTTTTTAAAGAGCATTCTTCAGTAATGTTTCTAAGCAGGCAGTGACCTCTAGTGGTCATTTATAGTTATTCCACATTTAATATTTTATGGATGGGTTATATATTACGAGTTATGCGCGCTATAGGGAAATTAACGAACGCAACAAAAGTTGCGTTATTCAACCCCCTATAGCGCAGCTTGTGCATGCGATATGGTTGTGTTGAGCTCCATACCACACAAAATACAAGCGCTGCTTTGACGTGCTTGTGCACACTTTCCCCATATACATCATTGGGGAGAAGGTGTCAGAAAAAAGCCTAACACCTGCGATTGTGGAATGAAAAGCTCCGTAACGCAGCCCCATTGATGTCTATGGGGAAAAATAAAGTTATGTTTAAACCTAACACCCTAACATAAACCCCGAGTATAAACACCCCTAATCTACCGCCCCCAACATCCCTGCAACCTACATAATGTTACTAACCCCTAATATGCCGCTCCCGATATTACCGCCACCTAAATAAAGCTATTAACCCCTATTCCCTTGCACCCCAACATCGCCCATACTATAATAAATCTATTAACCCCTATTCCGCCGCTCCTCCACATTGCAGCCACTAAATAAAGTTATTAACCCCTAAACCTCTGGCCTCCCACATCACTGCCACTAAATAAACATATTACCCCAAACCCACCAGCCCCCCCACATCGCAACAACCTAAATTAACTATATATAAACCCCTAAACCTAACCCTAATGTAACCCTAAACCTAACCCTAACACCCCCTAACTTTAACATAATTAAAATAGACCTAAATTAAACTTACAATTATTAACTAAATAATACCTATTTAAAACGAAATACTTACCAGTGAAATAAAACCTTAATAGTTATATTATAGCTAGCTTAGGTTTTATTTTTATTTCACAGGTAAGTTATTAACTATTTACTAACTAACTAGTTAAAATAAATACAAACTTACCTGTGAAATAAAACCTAACATTACGGGGGGCGTGTCTAGCCGGCGCCATGATCAGTCGCACTTCTTAGCAGCTCTGCATCTACCAAAAGACTTATATTAAATTGTGACTGAAATCTATCTAATTACAGAGCCTCAAAACTTATATTTGATCCCTGATGCCTACAGGAACTGTTAGGTATCAGTATAATTTTGTTCCAGTGCTGCTTGAAGTACTAAATTAAATCATCATAAAAAGCGGCGCCTGCCTACAACTGCTAATTTCACTAAATCCTCCCAAGACAGTAGGGCTCTGCAGGATCGTTGAACTGCTTGAAGAAGATGGAGTACGCAGATTTACATGATTTACTACTGGAGCTCACAAACAAGCTAGACAGAGGGTTTGACGATCTGGTCGCCATTTTCAGGGAAGTACCTGCACAGGATCACAGTGGCTGCCTCACTAGCGAAGACCCGATTCTCACAGGAATATCAGTGGACATATCCCCTACTCAGCAGCGCTTCCCATCGTGGGGAGTTAAGGATGGAGGAGCCCCAAGTTGTGAGTCGAGAGATCATAGAGCGGCTGACACTGTATATGACCTAACCAGCTGGTCACTCTCTCACGCTGGGGACACGCAGCAGCATCTACCCATGAGCGCAGATATACTGAGCGCTGAGCCATCTTTACTAACCACAGACATGCAACCTATACTACATTTGGCACCCTATACCCAATGTCTTGATGGGACGCAGACAGATGTCCATTTGGCTTGGATCTTGGACCGGGCGGCTGTGGTCGACTTCCAGTGGCGGGACTATGAGATTCTTCGCCTCCAGACTGTGAGACATGTAGATTTTGCATATACCCGCTTGCTTGAGAGATCTCACCTTCAGTGCGCTCATGTTCACACAGTTCCCTTATTAGCCTACAACAAGCTGGAGCGTTCCTGTCTACGAGTTGGAGTGGGTTAACCTAAAAAGACTCTACAACTGCACCAAGCTGGACAGTGTCCTATTTAATCTTAAGGCAATGTTTAACATGATCTTATATGTTGTTTGGGTTTAACTTGTGCAAACAGTTCACAAAATTTAGCTTTAATCTATGCCTGAATGCATGTTTATTTTTATGCAGCCTTCCCTTGAGATACCCCTAAAACCATTTACTGGCGGCTGCAAATATTACTGTAGGTGTTAATTGCTGAGTAGGTTTGCTATGACTGACTCGCTTTAGGTAGTGCTGTGCTATTTGCTCTACTATCGTCTCTCACCTTCTCCTAAGCTGAGCTAACAAACACTCTAATAGTTCTACTACCTGATATACTGTTTTATCATTACTATGGGAGCTATTATTAGGTCACTCATAATAAGGCACTCTCTCCCAAGATTATATAGTTTATATAACCCCATCAGTTTGCTACAAATAATGTATAGACATAGCACCCCTTTAGCCACTTTAGCATCTCTCCCTGTGTGTCTTCTCCAATGCATGTTTACATGAGGTTGAGAATTTGAATTATATTGGAGTAGGTTGCTTCAGCTAGTAAATTAGGATTTGCCATAGCTTCCCTTACATAGCTTATATTGTGTGCACAGCTAGACTGTACATTAATCCTGATAGCCCCCTTCCCTAACAATGTAATAATCTACTGTTTCAGTGAGTGATAAATCTGTCAGCGCCTTATCATACAGTGACACTAGCTATCCCTAAATTTTCTTGATAACTCTTTTTGCCGTGTGGCTACACTCCACCCCTGAACATAAAATATGTACCCATTACTGCTCACTAAAGTTATGTTAACAGTTCTTATGCACTTAGGTCTGATAGTGTTACCTCTAGTTACTTGCTAGGTGAGAATTATACTACCTATATCCTCATTTCAAACATACAGTTAGCCTGTATATATTCTGAACTATATCATTAGCCTCCTGGATAAGGAGCAGTTTGCAGATAGTTTAGACCAAGGTTTCCATTTTGCATTTGTTTATCTTGCATTTTTAATTAATTTGGGGTACGCTCCAAGAGTTCTTGGTTACATTATGCCAACTGCTATGGTCAGGTTTAGCTTAAAATTCTTTTGCATTACACAGATACGCTTGAATAGGGTATATAGCAGTTATATTGCAGGTGTCAGTTAGGAGTCTCCCTGGTATATGTAGCATCTTGACACCTTTACATGAGCAAAGAGAAAAACTACTGTATCTATACCCTTTTCTTTTTTCTTTTATTCCCCCCCCCCAAATTAGCAACCTAACAAACTAAGTGCCCTCTCACCCCATATAAGATAACCCTCTAGGTTCCTAAAACTGATCTGTACACTCTATATGACTAAGGAGTAAAAGATGTCCAGTTTAAAGCACCCGGGGACAAGTCAATAATGAGAGTATGTGCATTATATTTTAACTTAGGTGACCTACACCCTATTTACTAGTCAATATGTCTCAAGGAGTTGTCTCTATTATAGAATGTTCATTACTATATACACAGTTGTATCATATTTATAGCCCAATAAACTTGCCTCACCCTTAGTAGAATTAGAGGCAATGAACCTCTTCTTCTCTATATAACCAATACGTTTTACTAAAAAGGGCATGCTCCTAAATTGGGATATTATTTATCCTCCCCATGAAAGACATATAGAAAGTCATCCCTCCTAGAGCTTGATCTAATGTATATACGGCCTTAGCCTACTTCCTATGCCATAACACTCCACCAGATTAAAAGGCCCTACTCTCCTCATCCTGCACCCTACCATCATTTCACTATGATCAGCTATTATTGGTTTACTCCCTTACTATACACTCTAGCCCAATAACCCAGACTCTAAGCGGTGCTTAGCCGCTGATTGTTACTGGATATTCTGAAGCCCATAAGTGGCTGCCAACTTGGCTATCATATGCTTTTTTTCAGTTCCATGTGTTTAAATGGTCCATAAGTGGCCATTCATATAGCCAACTAATTAAGCTACTATATTCAGAAAATAGAGGTCAGAAAAGCCTATTTGTTGACATATATTGTTGTGTTCTTTTTCAGTTCTAACGTGTCTTATTCTCACTACATGTGACAATGTAATGTACAAATTGATATTCCTATCCTTATTGCTATAAGGCTTCCATTGTATGTTATACTATCAATTTGAAACCTCAATAAAAAAATATAAATTAAAAAAAAAAAAAAAAAAAAACTAACATTACAAAAAATAAAAAAACTACCATTACAAAAAAATAACAAACACTAAAGTTACTAAAAATAAAAAAACTACCATTACAAAAAAAAATTTTTTTATACAAAACAATAAAAAATATTCCTATTCTAATACCCTTTAAAAAAACAAACATCCCAAAATAAAAAAGGCTAATCTAGAATAAACTACCAAGGGCCCTTAAAAGGTTCTTTTGTAGGGCATTGCCCTAAAGTTAACAGCTCTTTTGCTACAAAACAAAACAAACACCCCCTCACAGTATACAAACCCCCACCCCCCATAACCACAAAATAAACATAAAATAAAACCTAATCTACGCATTGCCCTGAAAAGGGCATTTGTATGGGCATTGCCCTAAAAAGGTCATTTAGCTCTTTTTCTTGCCCATAAAAGGGCATTCAGCTCTTTTATGAAATGCACAAGCCCTAATCTAAAAAAAAAACCCACTGTTACGGTTACCCTTAGTCTCGCTGAGAGATGGACCGCTTAGTAGCCTGGATCCCTATTGCTAAAGAGGGGAGAAGCTGCTTTCCATAGTATTCTATATGAGTCTCGCAAATATAGAATAATCTCCCTTAGCTGCAGTACAGCTAGGATACCCTTCTGCCCACAAAAACGAGTCAACGCTGCGATTGAGGGTCAAACAAGAACTCAGGACTGGGATGCCCAGCCTGCTTTTTATTAAGGTTACATGCACACAGGGCACTCCCAGGGGGAGAGGGGGGGAAGCACAAAATCCCCCATCACACATTTAGATAGAGAGCACTGTCCTTTGACAGGCCACAATAGGATTACAGTACTTAAGATAACAAGTTTACAAGTTCATCTTATCAATTAGCAGTCTGGCTCCAGAGGTGATTAGACAATAGTTTCTAAAAGCTGAAAAAAAAGAGTTAACTCTTTATGAAATGAAACTTGTTACAGTTTTCTTGGAGCCCTTCTTAGGCGCTGGCTTGCTGGTTCAGGCATTGCTGCTGGGAAATAAGCTCTTCACAACAGAATAACTAATGCTTCTGTAACATTGCTCCCTTTCTGTGGAACACTCTGGCAGACACGGTCTGACCCCTTTTCGGGGCAGACTAAGGCTGTCCAGACCGCTGGTTATGCGGGGCTGAGGTCGGTTTGTCTGGACAACCCGTCGGCGTTGCCATTCTGTTTCCCAGGTCTGTAAGTAATGGTGAAATTGAAGGTTTGCAACGATAAGCTCCAACGTAATAGCCTGCCGTTATCTCCAGAGACCCGGTTCAGCCACACCAACGGGTTATGGTCAGTGACCAGAGTGAACTCCTGACCATATAAATAGGGAGTCAATTTCTTTAATGCCCACACCAAAGCCAAACACTCCTTTTCGACCGCTGCATAGCTGACTTCGCGGGGCAGGAGCTTCCGGCTGATGTAGGCAACTGGATGCTCCCCTCCATCTTCGCCTACTTGGCTGAGGACAGCTCCCAGCCCGAACATGGAAGCATCTGTATGGACGATAAAACGTTTGTTAAGGGCTGGGGCCGCCAAGACAGGAGCGTTAATTAGAGCATTTTTGAGAGCCTGGAAAGCCGTTTCACAGTGGGGAGACCACAGGACCTGTCGAGGTAAGTTCTTCTTGGTCAAGTCAGTCAGGGGTTTGGCAAGTGTGCTGTAGTCTGGTACGAACCGTCTATAGTACCCTGCCGTGCCCAGGAAGGCTAGGACCTGAGTCTTAGTGATGGGGGTGGGCCAATTGGCGACAGCTTCTATTTTGGCCGGCTCTGGTCGCTGCTTTCCACACCCCACCCGGTGACCCAGGTACTGTACCTCGGCCATCCCAAAGTGGCATTTTTCTGGCTTCAGAGTCAGGCCAGCAGCCCGGATCTGATCCAGAACCATTCCCACATGAGCTAAGTGGTCCTCCCAGGACTCACTGTGGATCGCTATGTCGTCCAGGTAGGCGCAAGCAAAACTCTGGAAGCCATCCAGGAGCCTATCCACCAAGCGCTGGAATGTAGCTGGGGCATTCTTCATCCCAAACGGCATTACCCTAAACTGATATAAGCCGAATGGGGTGACGAATGCCGACTTGGGGATAGCCTCCGGGGCCAGGGGAATCTGCCAGTAACCTTTGCAGAGGTCAATAGTGGTCAGGTAATTTCCCCTGGCTATACGATCGAGTAGCTCGTCTACCCTGGGCATAGGGTAAGCGTCCGTCACGGTATTTTCATTGAGCCTCCGATAGTCTACGCAGAACCGGGTGGTCCCATCTTTCTTGGGCACCAAGACAACTGGGGAGGCCCAGGGACTATCGGAGGGCTCAATTACCCTGAGCTGGAGCATCTCATCGATCTCCTTCTTCATTCCTGTCCTAACTGCTTCGGGGATTCGGTACGGAGCCTGGCGCAAGGGAGCTTGTCCCGGAGTATCTACCTGGTGGGTGGTTAAAGTAGTGTACCCTGGCTTCGGGGAGAAGGTGAGGTGTTTGGACTGGAGGAGTTGGTTGAGCTGCTCCCTTTCAGTGGGGCTAAGTCGGTCCCCTATCTGAACCTGCGCCACTATACCTGTGGGGAGGCTCTTTTCTAATAGGTCTGGAATGGGTAAACTGTCGGGGTCTTCCTGAGGGGAACAACATACGGCCTTCACGTTCTCTGGTCGCTCAAAATATTCCTTGAGCATGTTTACATGGAATGTCTTTCTAAGATTGTTGTCATGGCAGCTAGCTATCACATAAGTGGTGTCTCCCCTTTTCTCTACGATCTGGTAGGGACCCTGCCAGGACGCCTGCAATTTGTCTGTCTTCACCGGCTTAAGTACTAACACCTTTTGTCCTATGGTGAAGATTCTCTTTCGGGCCCCCCGATCGTACCATACTTTCTGTCTTCTCTGGGCCAACTGGAGATTAGCCCGCACGGATTTGGCTAATTGCTCCATTCGGTCCCTGAGTTCCAGCACGTATGGCACAATTGGGACACCGTCAGCCTCCATCTCTCCCTCCCAGTGCTCCCGGATCAGGTTTAGGGGTCCCCGTACCTTTCTTCCGTAGAGCAACTCGAAGGGAGAGAACCCTGTCGTTTCCTGGGGCACCTCCCGATAAGCAAATAGGAGGTGCGGCAGGAAGCGTTCCCAGTCTCGGTATTCCTGAGTGAACGTCTTGAGCATTTGCTTGAGGGTCCCATTGAACCTCTCACACAGCCCGTTCGTCTGGGGGTGGTATGGGGAGCTTAGGAGGGACTTAATTTTGCAAACCTGCCAGAGTTGTTGGGTCAATTCAGCCGTAAATTGGGTGCCTCGGTCGGATAGGATTTCTTTTGGAAATCCTACCCGGGAGAACACCTGTACTAGTGCATTCGCTACCGTATCCGCTTGTATGTTGGATAGGGCGACAGCCTCTGGGTACCTGGTAGCGTAGTCCACTACGGTAAGAATGTATCGCTTACCGGAGGGACTAGGGGTAGCCAGTGGTCCCACTAGGTCAATAGCAACCCGGCTGAAGGGTTCCTCTACAATGGGCATATTTACTAGCTGGGCTTTAGGGTGATCGCCTCGCCTTCCTACTCGTTGACACACATCGCAGGTGTTACAGTAAGTTCTAACGTCAGCGTGCACCCCTGGCCAAAAGAACGTGTGAGTAATGCGGTGTAGGGTACGGGTAACGGCTAGGTGGCCTGCTAAGGGGATGTCGTGGCCTATTTTGAGGATTTCTTGACGGTATTTGTGGGGCACTACCAGCTGTCGCCTACGCTGTCCCCTTTTCTCTGTCCAGCGGTATAGTTTCCCTTTTTCCCATAAGAATGTTTCGTTATCTGCCCCGCCCCCTCCGGTCTCTGCTCGTTCCCGGTACTTTTGTAAGGTCGGGTCAGTCTTAGACTCTGCCTCGAAGGCATCTGGGGTGTCCCAGGGTATGGGGCCTAACCTGTCAGGCAAGGTCGGGGTAGGTCTTACCTGTGTCTCCCGCACTGGTGAGAGCTCTCGCTCCGTCCGGGCTTGGGCCCGTGTAGTCACTGGGTCCGCCTCGTTGTTGCATACTGGAGCATAGGCAGAAGTCATGGGGCCCAAATCGTTGCCCAGTAGTACTTCGGCAGGTAAATTATCCATTAGGCCCACGTTCACAGCCCCCTTTCCCGCTCCCCAATCAAGATGCACTTTAGCTGTTGGAATTTTGTACACATCCCCCCCCGCCACTCTAACGGCCACAGTCTGTCCGGATCGCTTGTGCTCTGGCACCAAATGACTCTGTACCAGCGTGATAGTAGCCCCTGTGTCTCGCAATCCCTCGGTAGATCGCCCCTCGAGCCATACCCTCTGCCGATGGTGCTGGCGGTTATCTGAGGCAGCATATACAGGGTCTGCCTCGTGAAGCGGCCCCACATATCCCTCCATAGGGGCCTCTTGGTTAACACAGAGGGCCCGGGCCGGACGATAGGACCCAGAGGGGTAATTGTAATTCCTGGGTGTCTGGTGCGTATTAAGGGGGCAGCTAGCCATGAAATGCCCTGGTTGCTTGCATCGGTGGCAAGTCGGTCTGGGACGCTCAGAGCTGTTATTGGGTGGTCCTGAGTGTCGGACGGGCCCTGTGGGCACCGGGGCTCGGAATTCAGCACGAGGGGGTGCACGGTAAACCTCTCTGGGTTCGACCCGTGCTGGAGCTCGGTAGTTCATGGGTTCGTGAAGACGGGAGTCATAATGTTCATCGGCCAATTTGGCTGCTTCTTCTAAGGTAGAAGGCCGCCTGTCTCGCAGCCATTCCTTCCCTTGCTGTTCCATGCCATTATAAAAATGTTCTAAGAGAAACAATTGTAAAATTTCCTCCCCAGTCACCGCTTTACTTCCGCTCAGCCAGTGATTTGCCGCTCTCCGCATTCGGTGCGCCCATTCCATATGGGTATCGTTAGGCTTCTTTTCCGTGCCCCGAAACTGTCGACGATACGTGTCCGGAGTTACAGCGTACCGTCGCAACAGTGTCTCCTTAACTAGCTCATACTGTGTCACTTCCTCAGCACCCAGAGTACGAAAGGCTTCCAGGGCTCGCCCGGATAGTTTCCCAGACAATATCGTGGGCCACTCTCTGTTGGGAATCTGGTGCAGGGCACATTGCCTTTCGAAGTCCGCCAAATATTCATCAATCCCTGTCTTGCTCTCTAGGAAGGGTCGAAATGCCGCATAGGGTATCTTGGGCCTCCCAGCATTTTCGACAGGGATGATTACCTGCGGGGCTTCAGCATTGCGGTGTGCGTTCGCTAGGTTGAGTTCGTGGGCTCGAGTCTCTCGTATATCCTCGTCCGCCTCCGCCATCAACTGCTGTACCAATTCCATGGAGGGGTTCGGCCCGTATAATGAGAGCCTTTCCCGAACAATCCTGGTTTTTTCGTCACTAATCGTGGTCGGTGTTTCCGCCATTGTGAAGCTCTGATCCAGTTCGGTCAATTCTGCGATCAGCTCTCTCCTCGGCCGGTTGCTGGCGTACCCCCCTCTGCTTTCAAGTAAATCCTTTAGGGTTGTACGCTTCAATTTTTCGTAAGCGCTCTCCATCCGTTCTGTACCTCTCCTAGGAAATCCAGGAAAATCCCGCCGCTGCCGCCAAATGTTACGGTTACCCTTAGTCTCGCTGAGAGATGGACCGCTTAGTAGCCTGGATCCCTATTGCTAAAGAGGGGATGTTACGGTTACCCTTAGTCTCGCTGAGAGATGGACCGCTTAGTAGCCTGGATCCCTATTGCTAAAGAGGGGAGAAGCTGCTTTCCATAGTATTCTATATGAGTCTCGCAAATATAGAATAATCTCCCTTAGCTGCAGTACAGCTAGGATACCCTTCTGCCCACAAAAACGAGTCAACGCTGCGATTGAGGGTCAAACAAGAACTCAGGACTGGGATGCCCAGCCTGCTTTTTATTAAGGTTACATGCACACAGGGCACTCCCAGGGGGAGAGGGGGGGAAGCACAAAATCCCCCATCACACATTTAGATAGAGAGCACTGTCCTTTGACAGGCCACAATAGGATTACAGTACTTAAGATAACAAGTTTACAAGTTCATCTTATCAATTAGCAGTCTGGCTCCGGAGGTGATTAGACAATGGGATTGGTTATCTCTAAACTTAGAGCTGAAGCCAGCAAATGTGTATTTAGGCAATAGTTTCTAAAAGCTGAAAAAAGTTAACTCTTTATGAAATGATACTTGTTACGGTTTTCTTGGAGCCCTTCTTAGGCGCTGGCTTGCTGGTTCAGGCATTGCTGCTGGGAAATAAGCTCTTCACAACAAAATAACTAATGCTTCTGTAACAGTGCTCCCTTTCTGTGGAACACTCTGGCAGACACGGTCTGACCCCTTTTCGGGGCAGACTAAGGCTGTCCAGACCGCTGGTTATGCGGGGCTGAGGTCGGTTTGTCTGGACAACCCGTCGGCGTTGCCATTCTGTTTCCCAGGTCTGTAAGTAATGGTGAAATTGAAGGGTTGCAACGATAAGCTCCAACGTAATAGCCTGCCGTTATCTCCAGAGACCCGGTTCAGCCACACCAACGGGTTATGGTCGGTGACCAGAGTGAACTCCTGCCCATATAAATAGGGAGTCAATTTCTTTAATGCCCACACCAAAGCCAAACACTCCTTTTCGACCGCTGCATAGCTGACTTCGCGGGGCAGGAGCTTCCGGCTGATGTAGGCAACTGGATGCTCCCCTCCATCTTCGCCTACTTGGCTGAGGACGGCTCCCAGCCCAAACATGGAAGCATCTGTATGGACGATAAAACGTTTGTTAAGGGCTGGGGCCGCCAAGACAGGAGCGTTAATTAGAGCATTTTTGAGAGCCTGGAAAGCCGTTTCACAGTGGGGAGACCACAGGACCTGTCGAGGTAAGTTCTTCTTGGTCAAGTCAGTCAGGGGTTTGGCAAGTGTGCTGTAGTCTGGTACGAACCGTCTATAGTACCCTGCCGTGCCCAGGAAGGCTAGGACCTGAGTCTTAGTGATGGGGGTGGGCCAATTGGCGACAGCTTCTATCTTGGCCGGCTCTGGTCGCTGCTTTCCACACCCCACCCGGTGACCCAGGTACTGTACCTCGGCCATCCCAAAGTGACATTTTTCTGGCTTCAGAGTCAGGCCAGCAGCCCGGATCTGATCCAGAACCATTCCTACATGAGCTAAGTGGTCCTCCCAGGACTCACTGTGGATCGCTATGTCGTCCAGGTAGGCGCAAGCAAAACTCTGGAAGCCATCCAGGAGCCTATCCACCAAGCGCTGGAATGTAGCTGGGGCATTCTTCATCCCAAACGGCATTACCCTAAACTGATATAAGCCGAATGGGGTGACGAATGCCGACTTGGGGATAGCCTCCGGGGCCAGGGGAATCTGCCAGTAACCTTTGCAGTGGTCAATAGTGGTCAGGTAATTTCCCCTGGCTATACGATCGAGTAGCTCGTCTACCCTGGGCATAGGGTAAGCGTCCGTCACGGTTTTTTCATTGAGCCTCCGATAGTCTATGCAGAACCGGGTGGTCCCATCTTTCTTGGGCACCAAGACAACTGGGGAGGCCCAGGGACTATCGGAGGGCTCAATTACCCTGAGCTGGAGCATCTCATCGATCTCCTTCTTCATTCCTGTCCTAACTGCTTCGGGGATTCGGTACGGAGCCTGGCGCAAGGGAGCTTGTCCCGGAGTATCTACCTGGTGGGTGGTTAAAGTAGTGTACCCTGGCTTCGGGGAGAAGGTGAGGTGTTTGGACTGGAGGAGTTGGCTGAGCTGCTCCCTTTCAGTGGGGCTAAGTCGGTCTCCTATCTGAACCTGAGCCACTATTCCGGTGGGGAGACTCTTTTCTAATAGGTCTGGAATGGGTAGACTGTCTGGGTCTTCCTGAGGGGAACAACATACGGCCGTCACGTTCTCTGGTCGCTCAAAATATTCCTTGAGCATGTTTACATGGAATGTCTTTCTAAGATTGTTGTCATGGCAGCTAGCTATCACATAAGTGGTGTCTCCCCTTTTCTCTACGATCTGGTAGGGACCCTGCCAGGACGCCTGCAATTTGTCTGTCTTCACTGGCTTAAGTACTAGCACCTTTTGTCCTATGGTGAAGATTCTCTTTCGGGCCCCACGATCGTACCATACTTTCTGTCTTCTCTGGGCCAACTGGAGATTAGCCCGCACGGATTTGGCTAATTGCTCCATTCGGTCCCTGAGTTCCAGCACGTATGGCACAATGGGGACACCGTCAGCCTCCATCTCTCCCTCCCAGTGCTCCCGGATCAGGTTGAGGGGTCCCCGTACCTTTCTTCCGTAGAGCAACTCGAAGGGAGAGAACCCTGTCGTTTCCTGGGGCACCTCCCGATAAGCAAATAGGAGGTGCGGCAGGAAGCGTTCCCAGTCTCGGTATTCCTGAGTGAACGTCTTGAGCATTTGCTTGAGGGTCCCATTGAACCTCTCACACAGCCCGTTCGTCTGGGGGTGGTATGGGGAGCTCAGGAGGGACTTAATTTTGCAAACCTGCCAGAGTTGTTGGGTCAATTCAGCCTGTAAATTGGGTGCCTCGGTCGGATAGGATTTCTTTTGGAAATCCTACCCGGGAGAACACCTGTACTAGTGCATTCGCTACCGTATCCGCTTGTATGTTGGATAGGGCGACAGCCTCTGGGTACCTGGTAGCGTAGTCCACTACGGTAAGAATGTAGCGCTTACCGGAGGGACTAGGGGTAGCCAGTGGTCCCACTAGGTCAATAGCAACCCGGCTGAAGGGTTCCTCTACAATGGGCATATTTACTAGATGGGCTTTAGGGTGATCGCCTCGCCTTCCTACTCGTTGACACACATCGCAGGTGTTACAGTAAGTTCTAACGTCAGCGTGCACCCCTGGCCAAAAGAACGTGTGAGTAATGCGGTGTAGGGTACGGGTTACGGCTAGGTGGCCTGCTAAGGGGATGTCGTGGCCTATTTTGAGGATTTCTTGACGGTATTTGTGGGGCACTACCAGCTGTCGCCTACGCTGTCCCCTTTTCTCTGTCCAGCGGTATAGTTTCCCTTTTTCCCATAAGAATGTTTCGTTATCTGCCCCGCCCCCTCCGGTCTCTGCTCGTTCCCGGTACTTTTGTAAGGTCGGGTCAGTCTTAGACTCTGCCTCGAAAGCATCTGGGGTGTCCCAGGGTATGGGGCCTAACCTGTCAGGCAAGGTCGGGGTAGGTCTTACCTGTGTCTCCCGCACTGGTGAGAGCTCTCGCTCCGTCCGGGCTTGGGCCCGTGTAGTCACTGGGTCCGCCTCGTTGTTGCATACTGGAGCATAGGCAGAAGTCATGGGGCCCAAATTGTTGCCCAGTAGTACTTCGGCAGGTAAATTATCCATTAGGCCCACGTTCACAGCCCCCTTTCCCGCTCCCCAATCAAGATGCACTTTAGCTGTTGGAATTTTGTACACATCCCCCCCCGCCACTCTAACGGCCACAGTCTGTCCGGATCGCTTGTGCTCTGGCACCAAATGACTCTGTACCAGCGTGATAGTAGCCCCTGTGTCTCGCAATCCCTCGGTAGATCGCCCCTCGAGCCATACCCTCTGCCGATGGTGCTGGCGGTTATCTGAGGCAGCATATACAGGGTCTGCCTCGTGAAGCGGCCCCACATATCCCTCCATAGGGGCCTCTTGGTTAACACAGAGGGCCCGGGCCGGACGATAGGACCCAGAGGGGTAATTGTAATTCCTGGGTGTCTGGTGCGTATTAAGGGGGCAGCTAGCCATGAAATGCCCTGGTTGCTTGCATCGGTGGCAAGTCGGTCTGGGACGCTCAGAGCTGTTATTGGGTGGTCCTGAGTGTCGGACGGGCCCTGTGGGCACTGGGGCTCGAAATTCAGCACCAGGGGGTGCACGGTAAACCTCTCTGGGTTCGACCCGTGCTGGAGCTCGGTAGTTCATGGGTTCGTGAAGACGGGAGTCATAATGTTCATCGGCCAATTTGGCTGCTTCTTCTAAGGTAGAAGGCCGCCTGTCTAGCAGCCATTCCTTCCCTTGCTGTTCCATGCCATTATAAAAATGTTCTAAGAGAAACAATTGTAAAATTTCCTCACCAGTCACCGCTTTACTTCCGCTCAGCCAGTGATTTGCCGCTCTCCGCATTCGGTGCGCCCATTCCATATGGGTATCGTTAGGCTTCTTTTTCATGCCCCGAAACTGTCGGCGATATGTGTCCGGAGTTACAGCGTACCGTCGCAACAGTGTCTCCTTAACTAGCTCATACTGTGTCACTTCCTCAGCACCCAGAGTACGAAAGGCTTCCAGGGCTCGCCCGGATAGTTTCCCAGACAATATCGTGGGCCACTCTCTGTTGGGAATCTGGTGCAGGGCACATTGCCTTTCGAAGTCCGACAAATATTCATCAATCCCTGTCTCGCTCTCTAGGAAGGGTCGAAATGCTGCATAGTGTATCTTGGGCCTCCCAGCATTTTCGACAGGGATGATTACCTGCGGGGCTTCAGCATTGCGGTGTGCATTCGCTAGGTTGAGTTCGTGGGCTCGAGTCTCTCGTATATCCTCATCCGCCTCCGCCATCAACTGCTGTACCAATTCCATGGAGGGGTTCGGCCCGTATAATGAGAGCCTTTCCCGAACAATCCTGGTTTTTTTCGTCACTAATCGTGGTCGGTGTTTCCGCCATTGTGAAGCTCTGATCCAGTTCGGTCAATTCTGTGATCAGCTCTCTCCTCGGCCGGTTGCTGGCGTACCCCCCTCTGCTTTCAAGTAAATCCTTTAGGGTTGTACGCTTCAATTTTTCGTAAGCGCTCTCCATCCGTTCTGTACCTCTCCTAGGAAATCCAGGAAAATCCCGCCGCTGCCGCCAAATGTTACGGTTACCCTTAGTCTCGCTGAGAGATGGACCGCTTAGTAGCCTGGATCCCTATTGCTAAAGAGGGGAGAAGCTGCTTTCCATAGTATTCTATATGAGTCTCGCAAATATAGAATAATCTCCCTTAGCTGCAGTACAGCTAGGATACCCTTCTGCCCACAAAAACGAGTCAACGCTGCGATTGAGGGTCAAACAAGAACTCAGGACTGGGATGCCCAGCCTGCTTTTTATTAAGGTTACATGCACACAGGGCACTCCCAGGGGGAGAGGGGGGGAAGCACAAAATCCCCCATCACACATTTAGATAGAGAGCACTGTCCTTTGACAGGCCACAATAGGATTACAGTACTTAAGATAACAAGTTTACAAGTTCATCTTATCAATTAGCAGTCTGGCTCCGGAGGTGATTAGACAATGGGATTGGTTATCTCTAAACTTAGAGCTGAAGCCAGCAAATGTGTATTTAGGCAATAGTTTCTAAAAGCTGAAAAAAGTTAACTCTTTATGAAATGATACTTGTTACGGTTTTCTTGGAGCCCTTCTTAGGCGCTGGCTTGCTGGTTCAGGCATTGCTGCTGGGAAATAAGCTCTTCACAACAAAATAACTAATGCTTCTGTAACAGGGGAGAAGCTGCTTTCCATAGTATTCTATATGAGTCTCGCAAATATAGAATAATCTCCCTTAGCTGCAGTACAGCTAGGATACCCTTCTGCCCACAAAAACGAGTCAACGCTGCGATTGAGGGTCAAACAAGAACTCAGGACTGGGATGCCCAGCCTGCTTTTTATTAAGGTTACATGCACACAGGGCACTCCCAGGGGGAGAGGGGGGGAAGCACAAAATCCCCCATCACACATTTAGATAGAGAGCACTGTCCTTTGACAGGCCACAATAGGATTACAGTACTTAAGATAACAAGTTTACAAGTTCATTGTTACGGTTACCCTTAGTCTCGCTGAGAGATGGACCGCTTAGTAGCCTGGATTCCTATTGCTGAAGAGGGGAGAAACTGCTTTCCATAGTATTCTATATGAGTCTCGCAAATGTAGAATAATCCCCCTTAGCTGTAGTACAGCTAGGATACCCTTCTGCCCAAAAAAACGAGTCAACGCTGCGATTGAGGGACAACCAAGAACTGAGGACTGGGATGCCCAGTCTGCTTTTTATTTAGGTTACATGCACACAGGGCACTCCCAGGGGGGGAAGCATAAAATCCCCCATCACACATTTAGACAAAGCCCTTGGACAGGCCACCGCAGATAACAAGTACACACAAGAAAACAATTGAGTCCTTCTTATCACCTAGCAGTGAATGCTTATCACAAACTTAATTACAGTACACAATATGCTAGGAAACCTGCCTCAGAAAATAGTTTTCTCAAAACTGAACAGAGTTAACCCTTTATGAAATAATACTTGTTACAGTTTTCTTGGAGCCCTTCTTAGGCGCTGGCTTGGCTGGTTCAGGCATTGCTGCTGGGAAATAAGTTTCTTCACAACAAAATAACTAATGCTTCTGTAACAGTGCTCCCTTTCTGTGGAACACTCTGGCAGACACGGTCTGACCCCTTTTCGGGGCAGACTAAGGCTGTCCAGACCGCTGGTTATGCGGGGCTGAGGTCGGTTTGTCTGGACAACCCGTCGGCGTTGCCATTCTGTTTCCCAGGTCTGTAAGTAATGGTGAAATTGAAGGGTTGCAACGATAAACTCCAACGTAATAGCCTGCCATTATCTCCAGAGACCCGGTTCAGCCACACCAACGGGTTATGGTCGGTGACCAGAGTGAACTCCTGACCATATAAATAGGGAGTCAATTTCTTTAATGCCCACACCAAAGCCAAACACTCCTTTTCGACCGCTGCATAGCTGACTTCGCGGGGCAGGAGCTTCCGGCTGATGTAGGCAACTGGATGCTCCCCTCCATCTTCGCCTACTTGGCTGAGGACGGCTCCCAGCCCGAACATGGAAGCATCTGTGTGGACGATAAAACGTTTGTTAAGGGCTGGAGCCGCCAAGACAGGAGCGTTAATTAGAGCATTTTTGAGAGCCTGGAAAGCCGTTTCACAGTGGGGAGACCACAGGACCTGTCGAGGTAAGTTCTTCTTGGTCAAGTCAGTCAGGGGTTTGGCAAGTGTGCTGTAGTCTGGTACGAACCGTCTATAGTACCCTGCCGTGCCCAGGAAGGCTAGGACCTGAGTCTTAGTGATGGGGGTGGGCCAATTGGCGACAGCTTCTATCTTGGCCGGCTCTGGTCGCTGCTTTCCACACCCCACCCGGTGACCCAGGTACTGTACCTCGGCCATCCCAAAGTGGCATTTTTCTGGCTTCAGAGTCAGGCCAGCAGCCCGGATCTGATCCAGAACCATTCCTATGTGAGCTAAGTGGTCCTCCCATGACTCACTGTGGATCGCTATGTCGTCCAGGTAGGCGCAAGCAAAACTCTGGAAGCCATCCAGGAGCCTATCCACCAAGCGCTGGAATGTAGCTGGGGCATTCTTCATCCCAAACGGCATTACCCTAAACTGATATAAGCCGAATGGGGTGACGAATGCCGACTTGGGGATAGCCTCCGGGGCCAGGGGAATCTGCCAGTAACCTTTGCAGAGGTCAATAGTGGTCAGGTAATTTCCCCTGGCTATACGATCGAGTAGCTCGTCTACCCTGGGCATAGGGTAAGCGTCCGTCACGGTCTTTTCATTGAGCCTCCGATAGTCTACGCAGAACCGGGTGGTCCCATCTTTCTTGGGCACCAAGACAACTGGGGAGGCCCAGGGACTATCGGAGGGCTCAATTACCCTGAGTTGGAGCATCTCATCGATCTCCTTCTTCATTCCTATCCTAACTGCTTCGGGGATTCGGTACGGAGCCTGGCGCAAGGGAGCTTGTCCCGGAGTATCTACCTGGTGGGTGGTTAAAGTAGTGTACCCTGGCTTCGGGGAGAAGGTGAGGTGTTTGGACTGTAGGAGTTGGTTGAGCTGCTCCCTTTCAGTGGGGCTAAGTCGGTCTCCTATCTGAACCTGAGCCACTATACCTGTGGGGAGACTCTTTTCTAATAGGTCTGGAATGGGTAGACTGTCGGGGCCTTCCTGAGGGGAACAACATACGGCCGTCACGTTCTCTGGTCGCTCAAAATATTCCTTGAGCATGTTTACATGGAATGTCTTTCTAAGATTGTTGTCGTGGCAGCTAGCTATCACATAAGTGGTGTCTCCCCTTTTCTCTACGATCTGGTAGGGGCCCTGCCAGGACGCCTGCCATTTGTCTGTCTTCACCGGCTTAAGTACTAACACCTTTTGTCCTATGGTAAAGATTCTCTTTCGGGCCCCCCGATCGTACCATACTTTCTGTCTTCTCTGGGCCGACTGGAGATTAGCCCGCACGGATTTGGCTAATTGCTCCATTCGGTCCCTGAGTTCCAGCACGTATGGCACAATGGGGACACCGTCAGTCTCCATCTCTCCCTCCCAGTGCTCCCGGATCAGGTTTAGGGGTCCCCGTACCTTTCTTCCGTAGAGCAACTCGAAGGGAGAGAACCCTGTTGTTTCCTGGGGCACCTCCCGATAAGCAAAAAGGAGGTGCGGCAGGAAGCGTTCCCAGTCTCGGTATTCCTGAGTGAACGTCTTGAGCATTTGCTTGAGGGTCCCATTGAACCTCTCACACAGCCCGTTCGTCTGGGGGTGGTATGGGGAGCTCAGGAGGGACTTAACTTTGCAAACCTGCCAGAGTTGTTGGGTCAATTCAGCCGTAAATTGGGTGCCTCGGTCGGATAGGATTTCTTTTGGAAATCCTACCCGGGAGAACACCTGTACTAGTGCATTCGCTACCGTATCCGCTTGTATGTTGGATAGGGCGACAGCCTCTGGGTACCTGGTAGCGTAGTCCACTACGGTAAGAATGTAGCGCTTACCGGAGGGACTAGGGGTAGCCAGTGGTCCCACTAGGTCAATAGCAACCCGGCTGAAGGGTTCCTCTACAATGGGCATATTTACTAGATGGGCTTTAGGGTGATCGCCTCGCCTTCCTACTCGTTGACACACATCGCAGGTGTTACAGTAAGTTCTAACGTCAGCGTGTACCCCTGGCCAAAAGAACGTGTGAGTAATGCGGTGTAGGGTACGGGTTACAGCTAGGTGGCCTGCTAAGGGGATGTCATGGCCTATCTTGAGGATTTCTTGACGGTATTTGTGGGGCACTACCAGCTGTCGCCTACGCTGTCCCCTTTTCTCTGTCCAGCGGTATAGTTTCCCTTTTTCCCATAAGAATGTTTCATTATCTGCCCCGCCCCCTCCGGTCTCTGCTCGTTCCCGGTACTTTTGTAAGGTCGGGTCAGTCTTAGACTCTGTCTCGAAAGCATCTGGGGTGTCCCAGGGTATGGGGCCTAACATGTCAGGCAATGTCGGGGTAGGTCTTACCTGTGTCTCCCGCACTGGTGAGAGTTCTCGCTCCGTCCGGGCTTGGGCCCGTGTAGTCACTGGGTCTGCCTCGTTGTTGCATACTGGAGCATAGGCAGAAGTCATGGGGCCCAAATCATTGCCCAGTAGTACTTCGGCAGGTAAATTATCCATTATGCCCACGTTCACAGCCCCCTTTCCCGCTCCCCAATCAAGATGCACTTTAGCTGTTGGAATTTTGTACACATCCCCCCCCGCCACTCTAACGGCCACAGTCTGTCCAGATCGCTTGTGCTCCGGCACCAAATGACTCTGTACCAGCGTGATAGTAGCCCCTGTGTCTCTCAATCCCTCGGTAGATCGCCCCTCGAGCCATACCTTCTGCCGATGGTGCTGGCGGTTATCTGAGGCAGCATATACAGGGTCCGCCTCGTGAAGCGGCCCCAAATATTCCTCCATAGGGGCCTCTTGGTTAACACAGAGGGTCCGGGCTGGACGATATGCCCCAGAGGGGTAATTGTAATTCCTGGGTGTCTGGTGCGTATTAAGGGGGCAGCTAGCCATGAAATGCCCTGGTTGCTTGCATCGGTGGCAAGTCGGTCTGGGACGCTCAGAGCTGTTATTGGGTGGTCCTGAGTGTCGGGCGGGCCCTGCGGGCACCGGGGCTCGGAATTCAGCACGAGGGGGTGCACGGTAAACCTCTCTGGGTTCGTGAAGACGGGAGTCATAATGTTCATCGGCCAATTTGGCTGCTTCTTCTAAGGTAGAAGGTCGCCTGTCTCGCAGCCATTCCTTCCCTTGCTGTTCCATGCCATTATAAAAATGTTCTAAGAGAAACAATTGTAAAATTTCCTCACCAGTCACCGCTTTACTTCCGCTCATCCAGTGATTTGCCGCTCTCCGCATTCGGTGCGCCCATTCCATATGGGTATCGTTAGGCTTCTTTTTCGTGCCCCGAAACTGTCGGCGATACGCGTCCGGAGTTACTGCGTACCGTCGCAACAGTGTCTCCTTAACTAGCTCATACTGTGTCACTTCCTCAGAACCCAGAGTACGAAAGGCTTCCAGGGCTCGCCCGGATAGTTTCCCAGACAATATCGTGGGCCACTCCCTGTTGGGAATCTGGTGCAGGGCACATTGCCTTTCGAAGTCCGCCAAATATTCATCAATCCCTGTCTCGCTCTCTAGGAAGGGTCGAAATGCCGCATAGGGTATCTTGGGCCTCCCAGCATTTTCGACAGGGATGATTACCTGCGGGGCTTCAGCATTGCGGTGTGCGTTCGCTAGGTTGAGTTCGTGGGCTCGAGTCTCTCGTATATCCTTGTCCGCTTCCGCCATCAACTGCTGTACCAATTCCATGGAGGGGTTCGGCCCGTACAGTGAGAGCCTCTCCCGAACAATCCTGGTTTTTTCGTCACTAATCGTGGTCGGTGTTCCCGCCATTGTGAAGCTCTGATCCAGTTCGGTCAATTCTGCGATCAGCTCTCTCCTCGGCCGGTTGCTGGCGTACCCCCCTCTGCTTTCAAGTAAATCCTTTAGGGTTGTACGCTTCAATTTTTTGTAAGCGCTCTCCATCCGTTCTGTACCTCTCCTAGGAAATCCAGGAAAAATCCCACCGCTGCCGCCAAATGTTACGGTTACCCTTAGTCTCGCTGAGAGATGGACCGCTTAGTAGCCTGGATTCCTATTGCTGAAGAGGGGAGAAACTGCTTTCCATAGTATTCTATATGAGTCTCGCAAATGTAGAATAATCCCCCTTAGCTGTAGTACAGCTAGGATACCCTTCTGCCCAAAAAAACGAGTCAACGCTGCGATTGAGGGACAACCAAGAACTGAGGACTGGGATGCCCAGTCTGCTTTTTATTTAGGTTACATGCACACAGGGCACTCCCAGGGGGGGAAGCATAAAATCCCCCATCACACATTTAGACAAAGCCCTTGGACAGGCCACCGCAGATAACAAGTACACACAAGAAAACAATTGAGTCCTTCTTATCACCTAGCAGTGAATGCTTATCACAAACTTAATTACAGTACACAATATGCTAGGAAACCTGCCTCAGAAAATAGTTTTCTCAAAACTGAACAGAGTTAACCCTTTATGAAATAATACTTGTTACAGTTTTCTTGGAGCCCTTCTTAGGCGCTGGCTTGGCTGGTTCAGGCATTGCTGCTGGGAAATAAGTTTCTTCACAACAAAATAACTAATGCTTCTGTAACATTCATCTTATCAATTAGCAGTCTGGCTCCAGAGGTGATTAGACAATAGTTTCTAAAAGCTGAAAAAAAAGAGTTAACTCTTTATGAAATGAAACTTGTTACAGTTTTCTTGGAGCCCTTCTTAGGCGCTGGCTTGCTGGTTCAGGCATTGCTGCTGGGAAATAAGCTCTTCACAACAGAATAACTAATGCTTCTGTAACACCCACCCAAAACGAAAAAAATACATTACACAAAATAACAAACAAATTATCAAAAATAATAAAAATTATTCCTATTCTAATACCCATTTTAAAAAAAACACCCCAAAATAAAAAAAACCTAATCTAGAATAAACTACCAATAGGCCTTAAAAAGTTAAACAGCTCTTTTACCTGAAAAAAAAATACAAACCCCCACTAACATTACAAACCCCCACCCCCCCAAACCCACAAAATAAAAAAAAAGATCTAAAAAAAACTTAAGCTAACCATTGCCCTGAAAAGGGAATTTGTATGGGCATTGCCCTTAAAAGGGCATTTAGCTCTTTTTCATTGCCCTAAAAAGGGCTTTTAGCTTGTTTACGAAAAGCCCTAAAACCCTAAACTAAAAAAAACCCCACCCAATTAAACCCCCGAAGATCCACTTACAGTTTTTGAAGTCCCGCTTGAACGATCTTCATCCAGGCGGCGAAGTCCTCATCCAGACGGCGAGAAGTCTTTATCCAAGCGGCCTCTTCTATCTTCATCCAGGTGTCGAAGTCCTCATCCAGGCAGCGATAAGTCTTCATCCAGGTGGCCTCTTCTATCTTCATCCAGACGACATCTTCTATCTTCATCCCGACGGCGCGGAACGGGTCCATCCTGAAGACATCCGGCGCGGAGCATCCTCTTCATATGGTCGCTGCCGTACACTAAATCTTCAATGCAAAGTACGCTATTCAAGATGGTGTCCCTTGCATTCCTATTGGCTGATTTGATTTTGGAAATTCAAATCAGCCAATAAGATGAAAGCTACTGAAATCCTATTGACTGTTCAAAACAGCCAATAGGATGAGAGCTTCTGAAATTCTATTGGCTGTTCAAATCAGCCAATAGAATTTCAGAAGTTCTCATCCTATTGGCTGATTTGAACTTCACAGAAAATGGAAAACAGCAATGTCCTTAATGTGAGAGTGCACGTGTAAACCAGACCTCACTGCAAAAGCTCCCAAGTAAATTCAACACAGCAATACGTCCACAGCACTATGAAAATATGGTATTTATTTTAAGGTAATGTACAAAATAGACTGCAACGTTTCGGGAGGTATACCCTTAATCATGCAACTGTTTCGTGAAACAAAAAAGTGTCTCAAAAGTACAGTTTCACTCATAATAACACTATCTGATAAAAAAATATTAAATAAGGGCTCAAAGATATGAGGGTTCCGGTGTTAGAACAAAAAGAAGGTAAAGGGTTTTAACATAAAGATACATACATATATACATGTCTAAATATGTATGTATATATATATATATATATTGTGTGTGTGTGTGTGTGATTGTGTATACATATGTATTTATATGTGTATACAGTATATGTATTTATGTATTTACAGACCTACTGTATATATACACATATAAACACAAATACATATGTACATATATATAGACATATATAGAAGTACATTGGAGCCCTTTGCAGTTAAAGGAATTGCTTAGTCAAAATTAAACTTTCATGATTCAGATAGAGCATGCAATTTTAACATCTATCTAATTTACTCCCATTATCAATTTTTCTTCGTTCCCTTGGTATCTTTATTTGAAAAAGCAAGAATTTAAGATTAGGAGCCGGCCCATTTTTGGTTCAGCACCTGGGTAGCGCTTGCTGATTGGTGGATACATTTAGACACCAATAAGCAAGCGCTACCCAGGTGCTGAACCAAAAATGGGCCGGCTCCTAAGCATACATTCTTGTTTTTTCAAATAAAGATACCAAGAGAACGAAGAAAAAATGATAATTAGAGTAAATTAGAAATGTGTTTACAATTGCAGGCTCTCACTGAATCATGAAAGTTTAATTTTGACTAGAATATCCCTTTAAGTAGATGGAAACATGTAAAAACATATTTATGCAATATTCATATTTAATAAAGGTTTTTACTGTGTATTTACTGTAAATATTTCACATCCCTATGTTCTGCATGTATAAATATATATGTACCAAAACACATCATATATATATATATATATATATCAGAGCTGCAACAACTAATCGTTATAATCGATAATAATCGATTATGAAAATGGTTGTCAACTAATCTCATAATCGATTAGTTGGTTTGCAATTAGTTTCATGACCAGCTGCTTCTCTCAAATGAGCTCCTGCACATAGTATTGGGTTTTTGGTTATGCACTTAGCGTACAGGACATCTTCATATGTTTACTTTACACTTCTTCAGGACAGTAAAAGTTTCATTTTACGTTTATAACTTCTCCTGGCTTATGTGCAACCCAGAAATAAAAGGAGTCATCGTTTGGATTGTTTATATTAAATCTGGTGATTTGGAACTATGCTTTGCATGATATAGTGCCAAGCTTGTTATTTACACCTAGCCCTTGATTAATGGGAGTTATCTGAATTGATGTGCACTATTATCTGTTTGCACAATTATTAGTGTATTGCTTGCTATTGTTAATTATATGTACTGTATAGATAAATGTGTAAGGCTTTGTCCTGTGATTGATATATAGTCCTTATGCGCTTTTGACCTTTTATTTTTTTTTAATAAATTGTGACAATGTGTACCAGATTCAACCGCTATGAGTATATATCTGTTATTTTTAGAGCGGACTAGATATTTTTCCTAACCTTATAGCTGGTTATTTACCATTGCATATAGATATTCAAGATATTGTTTATGTTCGAATGAAGTCCAGGCTTACTTTGTTGTGAGGCCCCTTGCCAAGGAGGAAAACACTTGGCATTGGTGGAGCTAAATATCCCACTTTGGTGAAATTGGCAAAACCCTAATTATGCATCCCAAGCAAATCAACACCATCTGAGTGCATTTTCTCTGCTGTAGGCAAAATAGCTGCAAAAAGAGAGCCAGCCTAAGCCAGGAGCAGGTGGTCAAGTTGACATTTTTGCATTTTAATGCAAAGTTTCTGATAGAGTGAATAACAGAATGTTATAAACAGTGATAGTTTACCTCTTTTTAGTTCCACCTCTTTTCAAACAGTTAGTGGTTTTGTTTTGCTTAATTATAAAAATGTGCTCTGCTGCTTAAAAATTAGACAAACAGTTGTGTTAATGTAAAGTTTTAGTCTGACGTTTATATTTGTAACACTCAGTATGTGGATTTTATTTTATAGGAAACAATTATTGATTATTTTTTATCCGATTAGTCAGTTTGTCGAAAAAATAATCATGCAATTAATCAGTTATGAAAATAATCGTTAGTTGCAGCGCTAAATTCATATTTTCATGTCGGGTTAGCGCTCATGAGAATATGTGAGCGGGTTTGCACGCAACTTGGGTTTTTTTCCACTTTTTTTTCTCTATTGACATCTATTGGGGAATAGGTTACATACTAAGTTTGGCTTTTTGCGCTCGTCAGGTTAGCACACGAGCGAAAACAGTTTACTTTCAATTCATAATAAGAGCGCATCCCAATGTGCGCAAAAAGATTACTTCTAGAGGAGTTAACGCTTGAGCGGGAGCGTTAAATAACGCTCCACTTGTAATCTGGCCCTTTGTCAGCCAACATAATTCTTCAATATTTATATGATTGTATTGAATATGTATGTGTTTTACATGTTTTCAAATGTCTGACTATCTACACCTAGTATAGGAAGCCTAAAGCATGAGTAATGTAACAACAGCATAGGGTAAGTCGAAATTCATTAAAGGGACATGATACCCAAATGTTGAAGCACTTGAAAGTGATGCAGCATAGCTGTAAAAGGCTGACTAGAAAATATCCCCTGAATCTCTTTTTAAAAAAGGAAGATATTTATCTCAAAATGTCCTAAGTATTCATAACCTATTGTAACGGGACATTAAGCAGCCATTGCCAATCAGGATACTAGTCCCAGGACTTGCAAGGGAGCATGCATCTGGCATTAGCAGGCACAGTCATGTTATTTCCCTATTCAGTTTAAGGAAGTTTACTATGAAATCTCACGAGATTTAAGTGAAATCTCACGAGATCACAGTAAAGCATAGCATGACCTCAGCACTGCAGATGCTGATTGGCTATTGTTTTTTTGTTGTTGTTTTTTTTCCCCCAACTTGCAGCTGGACAGTAGCTAAAGTATAACTATTACCAGAGCACTTACTCTTGTAATCTGAAGAATTTTAAGGTAAAATATATTCCTTTTTTACATAGAAATGTTCAGGTGATATTTTCTTGTCTGCTTTTTACAGTTATGCTGCTTAAATTTCAAGTAATTTAGCATATGAGTATTATTTCTGTTATGAGATGCAGGACACAGCATAGAAGGTACAACGCTATTTTATTGCAGAGCATATAAGTATACAGCTTGTACAACACATCTAACTTGGTAACTGCGCCATAGACAATAAGGGCTATAAGCCACGCCCCATCTGGTGAGGTCACCTCCCACTCTCATCACATCTTTCCCTTTTTCAAAGGACAAAGCATACATTTTTTTTAGAGTACATCAAATAACAAGGTATACAAGAAGCATACAAAAATAGTTTTGTTTAGTGTATAACAAATAACAAGTTAAAGAGAATATATATATGAACAACAAGAAATACAATCCTGACTTGAACATTGGGGTAGACTACCCTAGTCCACAGTGACCATCCATGGGATTATTCTGCCCATTCTTCCGGTCACTGCTCTAACTAGTGCTAATCCCGATATCGGGCTGGAAGTTTCACCACTCTTCCACTTGACATCATTTTACATGAACTGTCCTCTGATACAGAAGAAGGTGATTGAGAGTAGTATCCCCACTGTGATCTTGCTGAGGGGAAGGCACCCCTCTTAAAACAGGGGTGGCTCTGAGGCATCCAGTCCCAAACTCTCAGGTACTGGCTGAAGATGTCTTCTATTTTGACGTGTGACTGTCCCTCCATCAGTAAGAATTATATATGACCTTGGTTCTGGAGAGCGTCCAATTACCGTAGCAGGCGTCTTCCATTTCTTTTCATCATCTAGTTTAACTCTGACACTTTGCCCCATATTCAGCTCCTGCAAGGGCCTCACAGAGTGTTTTCTATCGTAGAAGAATTGATAACCCTTTATAGCCCCTTCATCCCTCCTAAGGACCTCGTCCCGAGGAACAGAGCTGGTCGGCTTGAAGACACCCACAGAGGGTAAAGTGGTGCAAATCTGATGTCTTACCATCAGCTGTGCAGGGCTAAAAACCCGTGGCTTGGATGGGAGTCGCCCTATAGGCCAAGAGAGCTAGGTACTGCTCAGATTGCTTCAAAATGAACTTTGTTGTTTGAACTGCCCTTTCAGCCATTCCATTGGCCTGCAGGTAATGCGGACTTGATTTAGAATGGACAAAATCATATTTACTGCTGAAAGAACTGAACTCCATAGAAGCAAACTGCATTCCGTTATCACTCACTAACTCCATTGGTATGCCCCACCGGGCAAACAAGCTCTTGAGACGAGTGATAAAGGCTTGACTAGTGATCTCATTCAAGGGTGCAATCTCCAAGTACCTGGAATAGTAGTCAATCACGACTAGGTACTTTTTCCCATGCAGTTCACACAAATCAGCAGCTATTTTCTGCCATGGGCCTGCAGGCAGCGGAGTAGAAATCAAGGGCTTCCTTCTCTGAGTAGGCCGGCGTTCCCCGCAAAAGGCACATTTTTGGCTTGCAATATTGGAACTGATCCCAGGCCACCATACTGCCGTAGCTGCCCTTTCTCTGCACTTTGTAATGCCCAAGTGGCCATCACGAATCCTGTTTAACATCTCCTGCAGCATGTTAACAGGAATAACAATGCGGTTCTGGAGCAGCACCAACCCAGTCAGAGAGCTGCGACCTCTCTGACTGTTAAGAACTTACAGATATCCAGGCTGCCCGGCTCTCGGGCCAACCTTCTTTTATGTACTTAATAACTTCTTGAAGGTCTGTGTCTAAACGTGTCTCCATTCTTATTTGCTCTAGCTTCCCTGACGAAATCTATTTGGATGCCAGAACTGAATCTACAAACACTTTCACATCTGATTCCATTGAAGATTCTTCAGCAGCAGCCAGGGGGAGCCTGGAAAGTGTATCTGCCACTACCACTTGTTTCCCCGGCACATGCACTGCCTGAATGTTGAACCTGAGCAGCCTCATCAGAAGTCTCTGGCATCTTAGGGATGTTTTGTCAATATCATAGGAGTTGATTAGAGGGACTAGCGGTTTATGGTCAGGCTGCAGACTAAATTTCTCTAAACCCACTAAGTAACGTGGGAAGCAATCACAGGCCCAAACTGCAGCCAGGCACTCTTTTTCAATGTGGGCGTATTTTTCGACTCAGCAGCCGTCAGTGTACAGGAACAGTAGGCGATGGGCTGTAGTTTGTTCTCATTCAGCTGCAGGAGGGTGGCCCCAGCCCATAACTGCTCGCATCACCACCTACCACAGTCTTTTTAGAAGGGTCGTAGAACCCTAACACTGGGGCAGACCCCAGCAAGGACTTGACCTGTACAAAAGCTCCTGTGAAGGACCCCAGACCCAGGCAGCATCTTTACACCCTCTGTTACAGAAGCATTAGTTATTTTGTTGTGAAGAGCTTATTTCCCAGCAGCAATGCCTGAACCAGCAAGCCAGCGCCTAAGAAGGGCTCCAAGAAAACCGTAACAAGTATCATTTCATAAAGAGTTAACTCTTTTTTTTCAGCTTTTAGAAACTATTGTCTAATCACCTCTGGAGCCAGACTGGTAATTGATAAGATGAACTTGTAAACTTGTTATCTTAAGTACTGTAATCCTATTGTGGCCTGTCAAAGGACAGTGCTCTCTATCTAAATGTGTGATGGGGGATTTTGTGCTTCCCCCCCTCTCCCCCTGGGAGTGCCCTGTGTGCATGTAACCTTAATAAAAAGCAGGCTGGGCATCCCAGTCCTGAGTTCTTGTTTGACCCTCAATCGCAGCGTTGACTCGTTTTTGTGGGCAGAAGGGTATCCTAGCGGTACTGCAGCTAAGGGAGATTATTCTATATTTGCGAGACTCATATAGAATACTATGGAAAGCAGCTTCTCCCCTCTTTAGCAATAGGGATCCAGGCTACTAAGCGGTCCATCTCTCAGCGAGACTAAGGGTAACCGTAACCTTTGGCGGCAGCGGCGGGATTTTCCTGGATTTCCTAGGAGAGGTACAGAACGGATGGAGAGCGCTTACGAAAAATTGAAGCGTACAACCCAAAAGGATTTACTTGAAAGCAGAGGGGGGTACGCCAGCAACCGGCCGAGGAGAGAGCTGATCGCAGAATTGACCGAACTGGATCAGAGCTTCACAATGGCGGAAACACCGACCACGATTAGTGACGAAAAAACCAGGATTGTTCGGGAAAGGCTCTCATTATACGGGCCGAACCCCTCCATGGAATTGGTACAGCAGTTGATGGCAGAGGCGGACGAGGATATACGAGAGACTCGAGCCCACGAACTCAACCTAGCGAATGCACACCGCAATGCTGAAGCCCCGCAGGTAATCATCCCTGTCGAAAATGCTGGGAGGCCCAAGATACCCTATGCGGCATTTCGACCCTTCCTAGAGAGCGAGACAGGGATTGATGAATATTTGGCGGACTTCGAAAGGCAATGTGCCCTGCACCAGATTCCCAACAGAGAGTGGCCCACGATATTGTCTGGGAAACTATCCGGGCGAGCCCTGGAAGCCTTTCGTACTCTGGGTGCTGAGGAAGTGACACAGTATGAGCTAGTTAAGGAGACACTGTTGCGACGGTACGCTGTAACTCCGGACACGTATCGCCGACAGTTTCGGGGCACGGAAAAGAAGCCTAACGATACCCATATGGAATGGGCGCACCGAATGCGGAGAGCGGCAAATCACTGGCTGAGCGGAAGTAAAGCGGTGACTGGGGAGGAAATTTTACAATTGTTTCTCTTAGAACATTTTTATAATGGCATGGAACAGCAAGGGAAGGAATGGCTGCGAGACAGGCGGCCTTCTACCTTAGAAGAAGCAGCCAAATTGGCCGATGAACATTATGACTCCCGTCTTCACGAACCCATGAACTACCGAGCTCCAGCACGGGTCGAACCCAGAGAGGTTTACCGTGCACCCCCTCGTACTGAATTCCGAGCCCCGGTGCCCACAAGGCCCGTCCGACACTCAGGACCACCCAATAACAGCTCTGAGCGTCCCAGACCGACTTGCCACCGATGCAAGCAACCAGGGCATTTCATGGCTAGCTGCCCCCTTAATACGCACCAGACACCCAGGAATTACAATTACCCCTCTGGGTCCTATCGTCCGGCCCGGGCCCTCTGTGTTAACCAAGAGGCCCCTATGGAGGGATATGTGGGGCCGCTTCACGAGGCAGACCCTGTATATGCTGCCTCAGATAACCGCCAGCACCATCGGCAGAGGGTATGGCTCGAGGGGCGATCTACCGAGGGATTGCGAGACACAGGGGCTACTATCACGCTGGTACAGAGTCATTTGGTGCCAGAGCACAAGCGATCCGGACAGACTGTGGCCGTTAGAGTGGCGGGGGGGGATGTGTACAAAATTCCAACAGCTAAAGTGCATCTTGATTGGGGAGCGGGAAAGGGGGCTGTGAACGTGGGCCTAATGGATAATTTACCTGCCGAAGTACTACTGGGCAACGATTTGGGCCCCATGACTTCTGCCTATGCTCCAGTATGCAACAACGAGGCGGACCCAGTGACTACACGGGCCCAAGCCCGGACGGAGCGAGAGCTCTCACCAGTGCGGGAGACACAGGTAAGACCTACCCCGACCTTGCCTGACAGGTTAGGCCCCATACCCTGGGACACCCCAGATGCTTTCGAGGCAGAGTCTAAGACTGACCCGACCTTACAAAAGTACCGGGAACGAGCAGAGACCGGAGGGGGCGGGGCAGATAACGAAACATTCTTATGGGAAAAAGGGAAACTATACCGCTGGACAGAGAAAAGGGGACAGCGTAGGCGACAGCTGGTAGTGCCCCACAAATACCGTCAAGAAATCCTCAAAATAGGCCACGACATCCCCTTAGCAGGCCACCTAGCCGTTACCCGTACCCTACACCGCATTACTCACACGTTCTTTTGGCCAGGGGTGCACGCTGACGTTAGAACTTACTGTAACACCTGCGATGTGTGTCAACGAGTAGGAAGGCGAGGCGATCACCCTAAAGCCCAGCTAGTAAATATGCCCATTGTAGAGGAACCCTTCAGCCGGGTTTCTATTGACCTAGTGGGACCACTGGCTACCCCTAGTCCCTCCGGTAAGCGATACATTCTTACCGTAGTGGACTACGCTACCAGGTACCCAGAGGCTGTCGCCCTATCCAACATACAAGCGGATACGGTAGCGAATGCACTAGTACAGGTGTTCTCCCGGGTAGGATTTCCAAAAGAAATCCTATCCGACCGAGGCACCCAATTTACGGCTGAATTGACCCAACAACTCTGGCAGGTTTGCAAAATTAAGTCCCTCCTGAGCTCCCCATACCACCCCCAGACGAACGGGCTGTGTGAGAGGTTCAATGGGACCCTCAAGCAAATGCTCAAGACGTTCACTCAGGAATACCGAGACTGGGAACGCTTCCTGCCGCACCTCCTATTTGCTTATCGGGAGGTGCCCCAGGAAACGACAGGGTTCTCTCCCTTCGAGTTGCTCTATGGAAGAAAGGTACGGGGACCCCTAAACCTGATCCGGGAGCACTGGGAGGGAGAGATGGAGGCTGACGGTGTCCCCATTGTGCCATACGTGCTGGAACTCAGGGACCGAATGGAGCAATTAGCCAAATCCGTGCGGGCTAATCTCCAGTTGGCCCAGAGAAGACAGAAAGTATGGTACGATCGGGGGGCCCGAAAGAGAATCTTCACCATAGGACAAAAGGTGTTAGTACTTAAGCCGGTGAAGACAGACAAATTGCAGGCGTCCTGGCAGGGTCCCTACCAGATCGTAGAGAAAAGGGGAGACACCACTTATGTGATAGCTAGCTGCCACGACAACAATCTTAGAAAGACATTCCATGTAAACATGCTCAAGGAATATTTTGAGCGGCCAGAGAACGTGACGGCCGTATGTTGTTCCCCTCAGGAAGACCCCGACAGTTTACCCATTCCAGACCTATTAGAAAAGAGCATCCCCACAGGTATAGTGGCGCAGGTTCAGATAGGGGACCGACTTAGCCCCACTGAAAGGGAGCAGCTCAACCAACTCCTCCAGTCTAAACACCTCACCTTCTCCCCGAAGCCAGGGTACACTACTTTAACCACCTACCAGGTAGATACTCCGGGACAAGCTCCCTTGCGCCAGGCTCCGTACCGAATCCCCGAAGCAGTTAGGACAGGAATGAAGAAGGAGATCGATGAGATGCTCCAGCTCAGGGTAATTGAGCCCTCCGATAGTCCCTGGGCCTCCCCAGTTGTCTTGGTGCCCAAGAAAGATGGGACCACCCGGTTCTGCGTAGACTATCGGAGGCTCAATGAAAATACCGTGACGGACGCTTACCCTATGCCCAGGGTAGACGAGCTACTCGATCGTATAGCCAGGGGAAATTACCTGACCACTATTGACCTCTGCAAAGGTTACTGGCAGATTCCCCTGGCCCCGGAGGCTATCCCCAAGTCGGCATTCGTCACCCCATTCGGCTTATATCAGTTTAGGGTAATGCCGTTTGGGATGAAGAATGCCCCAGCTACATTCCAGCGCTTGGTGGATAGGCTCCTGGATGGCTTCCAGAGTTTTGCTTGCGCCTACCTGGACGACATAGCGATCCACAGTGAGTCCTGGGAGGACCACTTAGCTCATGTGGGAATGGTTCTGGATCAGATCCGGGCTGCTGGCCTGACTCTGAAGCCAGAAAAATGCCACTTTGGGATGGCCGAGGTACAGTACCTGGGTCACCGGGTGGGGTGTGGAAAGCAGCGACCAGAGCCGGCCAAAATAGAAGCTGTCGCCAATTGGCCCACCCCCATCACTAAGACTCAGGTCCTAGCCTTCCTGGGCACGGCAGGGTACTATAGACGGTTCGTACCAGACTACAGCACACTTGCCAAACCCCTGACTGACTTGACCAAGAAGAACTTACCTCGACAGGTCCTGTGGTCTCCCCACTGTGAAACGGCTTTCCAGGCTCTCAAAAATGCTCTAATTAACGCTCCTGTCTTGGCGGCCCCAGCCCTTAACAAACGTTTTATCGTCCATACAGATGCTTCCATGTTCGGGCTGGGAGCCGTCCTCAGCCAAGTAGGCGAAGATGGAGGGGAGCATCCAGTTGCCTACATCAGCCGGAAGCTCCTGCCCCGCGAAGTCAGCTATGCAGCGGTCGAAAAGGAGTGTTTGGCTTTGGTGTGGGCATTAAAGAAATTGACTCCCTATTTATATGGTCAGGAGTTCACTCTGGTCACCGACCATAACCCGTTGGTGTGGCTGAACCGGGTCTCTGGAGATAACGGCAGGCTATTACGTTGGAGCTTATCGTTGCAACCCTTCAATTTCACCATTACTTACAGACCTGGGAAACAGAATGGCAACGCCGACGGGTTGTCCAGACAAACCGACCTCAGCCCCGCATAATCAGCGGTCTGGACAGCCTTAGTCTGCCCCGAAAAGGGGTCAGACCGTGTCTGCCAGAGTGTTCCACAGAAAGGGAGCACTGTTACAGAAGCATTAGTTATTTTGTTGTGAAGAGCTTATTTCCCAGCAGCAATGCCTGAACCAGCAAGCCAGCGCCTAAGAAGGGCTCCAAGAAAACCGTAACAAGTATCATTTCATAAAGAGTTAACTCTTTTTTTTCAGCTTTTAGAAACTATTGTCTAATCACCTCTGGAGCCAGACTGGTAATTGATAAGATGAACTTGTAAACTTGTTATCTTAAGTACTGTAATCCTATTGTGGCCTGTCAAAGGACAGTGCTCTCTATCTAAATGTGTGATGGGGGATTTTGTGCTTCCCCCCCTCTCCCCCTGGGAGTGCCCTGTGTGCATGTAACCTTAATAAAAAGCAGGCTGGGCATCCCAGTTCTGAGTTCTTGTTTGACCCTCAATCGCAGCGTTGACTCGTTTTTGTGGGCAGAAGGGTATCCTAGCGGTACTGCAGCTAAGGGAGATTATTCTATATTTGCGAGACTCATATAGAATACTATGGAAAGCAGCTTCTCCCCTCTTTAGCAATAGGGATCCAGGCTACTAAGCGGTCCATCTCTCAGCGAGACTAAGGGTAACCGTAACACCCTCTGTGATAGGGTTTAGTACTGTGGATAAATATGGAAGGAACCTGCCCACATAATTCATAAGGCCCAATATTTGTCTCAGCTCGTGTACATCAGAAGGACTTTTCATCTGTTCAATAGCAAGGATTTTATCAGGGTCTGGCTTGATGCCATCTCCATTGATGATATGCCCAAAGTAACATAACTCAGATTTTCTAAAATCGCATTTCTCTTTATTTAATTTCAGTCCATACTCTCTAATGGTCTACAGCACACAGGTCAATCGCTGGTCATGTTCTTTCAATGTAGACCCATACACTAAAATGACGTCCATGACGACTGCCGTGCCCTTGTGGTCCCTTAGGAGGGAACTCATCTGTCTTTGAAATATTTCAGGAGCAAAGGATATCCCAAAGGGGAGTCTGCAGAAGCAAAACCGATCTACCGGTGTAATGAAGGTAGTCAGTTTGCGGCACTGTGGATCTAGAGGTATCTGCCAGAAGCCACTGGAAGCATCCAGTGTAGAGAAGAACTTTGCTCCAGCCAGTTTCGGAGCTATGTTTTCAAGCGTCGGCAGCACATATCTCTCTCTCTTCACCGCCTCATTCAGCCTTTTCAAGTCTACGCAGATGCGTACCTTCGCGTTTTTCTTCGCAACAGGCACAATGGGGGCACACCAGTCAGTTGCTTCAACAACCTCTTCAATAACTCCCTGTTACAGAAGCATTAGTTATTTTGTTGTGAAGAGCTTATTTCCCAGCAGCAATGCCTGAACCAGCAAGCCAGCGCCTAAGAAGGGCTCCAAGAAAACCGTAACAAGTATCATTTCATAAAGAGTTAACTCTTTTTTTTCAGCTTTTAGAAACTATTGTCTAATCACCTCTGGAGCCAGACTGGTAATTGATAAGATGAACTTGTAAACTTGTTATCTTAAGTACTGTAATCCTATTGTGGCCTGTCAAAGGACAGTGCTCTCTATCTAAATGTGTGATGGGGGATTTTGTGCTTCCCCCCCTCTCCCCCTGGGAGTGCCCTGTGTGCATGTATCCTTAATAAAAAGCAGGCTGGGCATCCCAGTCCTGAGTTCTTGTTTGACCCTCAATCGCAGCGTTGACTCGTTTTTGTGGGCAGAAGGGTATCCTAGCGGTACTGCAGCTAAGGGAGATTATTCTATATTTGCGAGACTCATATAGAATACTATGGAAAGCAGCTTCTCCCCTCTTTAGCAATAGGGATCCAGGCTACTAAGCGGTCCATCTCTCAGCGAGACTAAGGGTAACCGTAACATTTGGCGGCAGCGGCGGGATTTTCCTGGATTTCCTAGGAGAGGTACAGAACGGATGGAGAGCGCTTACGAAAAATTGAAGCGTACAACCCAAAAGGATTTACTTGAAAGCAGAGGGGGGTACACCAGCAACCGGCCGAGGAGAGAGTTGATCGCAGAATTGACCGAACTGGATCAGAGCTTCACAATGGCGGAAACACCGACCACGATTAGTGACGAAAAAACCAGGATTGTTCGGGAAAGGCTCTCATTATACGGGCCGAACCCCTCCATGGAATTGGTACAGCAGTTGATGGCAGAGGCGGACGAGGATATACGAGAGACTCGAGCCCACGAACTCAACCTAGCGAATGCACACCGCAATGCTGAAGCCCCGCAGGTAATCATCCCTGTCGAAAATGCTGGGAGGCCCAAGATACCCTATGCGGCATTTCGACCCTTCCTAGAGAGCGAGACAGGGATTGATGAATATTTGGCGGACTTCGAAAGGCAATGTGCCCTGCACCAGATTCCCAACAGAGAGTGGCCCACGATATTGTCTGGGAAACTATCCGGGCGAGCCCTGGAAGCCTTTCGTACTCTGGGTGCTGAGGAAGTGACACAGTATGAGCTAGTTAAGGAGACACTGTTGCGACGGTACGCTGTAACTCCGGACACGTATCGCCGACAGTTTCGGGGCACGGAAAAGAAGCCTAACGATACCCATATGGAATGGGCGCACCGAATGCGGAGAGCGGCAAATCACTGGCTGAGCGGAAGTAAAGCGGTGACTGGGGAGGAAATTTTACAATTGTTTCTCTTAGAACATTTTTATAATGGCATGGAACAGCAAGGGAAGGAATGGCTGCGAGACAGGCGGCCTTCTACCTTAGAAGAAGCAGCCAAATTGGCCGATGAACATTATGACTCCCGTCTTCACGAACCCATGAACTACCGAGCTCCAGCACGGGTCGAACCCAGAGAGGTTTACCGTGCACCCCCTCGTACTGAATTCCGAGCCCCGGTGCCCACAAGGCCCGTCCGACACTCAGGACCACCCAATAACAGCTCTGAGCGTCCCAGACCGACTTGCCACCGATGCAAGCAACCAGGGCATTTCATGGCTAGCTGCCCCCTTAATACGCACCAGACACCCAGGAATTACAATTACCCCTCTGGGTCCTATCGTCCGGCCCGGGCCCTCTGTGTTAACCAAGAGGCCCCTATGGAGGGATATGTGGGGCCGCTTCACGAGGCAGACCCTGTATATGCTGCCTCAGATAACCGCCAGCACCATCGGCAGAGGGTATGGCTCGAGGGGCGATCTACCGAGGGATTGCGAGACACAGGGGCTACTATCACGCTGGTACAGAGTCATTTGGTGCCAGAGCACAAGCGATCCGGACAGACTGTGGCCGTTAGAGTGGCGGGGGGGGATGTGTACAAAATTCCAACAGCTAAAGTGCATCTTGATTGGGGAGCGGGAAAGGGGGCTGTGAACGTGGGCCTAATGGATAATTTACCTGCCGAAGTACTACTGGGCAACGATTTGGGCCCCATGACTTCTGCCTATGCTCCAGTATGCAACAACGAGGCGGACCCAGTGACTACACGGGCCCAAGCCCGGACGGAGCGAGAGCTCTCACCAGTGCGGGAGACACAGGTAAGACCTACCCCGACCTTGCCTGACAGGTTAGGCCCCATACCCTGGGACACCCCAGATGCTTTCGAGGCAGAGTCGAAGACTGACCCGACCTTACAAAAGTACCGGGAACGAGCAGAGACCGGAGGGGGCGGGGCAGATAACGAAACATTCTTATGGGAAAAAGGGAAACTATACCGCTGGACAGAGAAAAGGGGACAGCGTAGGCGACAGCTGGTAGTGCCCCACAAATACCGTCAAGAAATCCTCAAAATAGGCCACGACATCCCCTTAGCAGGCCACCTAGCCGTTACCCGTACCCTACACCGCATTACTCACACGTTCTTTTGGCCAGGGGTGCACGCTGACGTTAGAACTTACTGTAACACCTGCGATGTGTGTCAACGAGTAGGAAGGCGAGGCGATCACCCTAAAGCCCAGCTAGTAAATATGCCCATTGTAGAGGAACCCTTCAGCCGGGTTGCTATTGACCTAGTGGGACCACTGGCTACCCCTAGTCCCTCCGGTAAGCGATACATTCTTACCGTAGTGGACTACGCTACCAGGTACCCAGAGGCTGTCGCCCTATCCAACATACAAGCGGATACGGTAGCGAATGCACTAGTACAGGTGTTCTCCCGGGTAGGATTTCCAAAAGAAATCCTATCCGACCGAGGCACCCAATTTACGGCTGAATTGACCCAACAACTCTGGCAGGTTTGCAAAATTAAGTCCCTCCTGAGCTCCCCATACCACCCCCAGACGAACGGGCTGTGTGAGAGGTTCAATGGGACCCTCAAGCAAATGCTCAAGACGTTCACTCAGGAATACCGAGACTGGGAACGCTTCCTGCCGCACCTCCTATTTGCTTATCGGGAGGTGCCCCAGGAAACGACAGGGTTCTCTCCCTTCGAGTTGCTCTATGGAAGAAAGGTACGGGGACCCCTAAACCTGATCCGGGAGCACTGGGAGGGAGAGATGGAGGCTGACGGTGTCCCCATTGTGCCATACGTGCTGGAACTCAGGGACCGAATGGAGCAATTAGCCAAATCCGTGCGGGCTAATCTCCAGTTGGCCCAGAGAAGACAGAAAGTATGGTACGATCGGGGGGCCCGAAAGAGAATCTTCACCATAGGACAAAAGGTGTTAGTACTTAAGCCGGTGAAGACAGACAAATTGCAGGCGTCCTGGCAGGGTCCCTACCAGATCGTAGAGAAAAGGGGAGACACCACTTATGTGATAGCTAGCTGCCACGACAACAATCTTAGAAAGACATTCCATGTAAACATGCTCAAGGAATATTTTGAGCGGCCAGAGAACGTGACGGCCGTATGTTGTTCCCCTCAGGAAGACCCCGACAGTTTACCCATTCCAGACCTATTAGAAAAGAGCATCCCCACAGGTATAGTGGCGCAGGTTCAGATAGGGGACCGACTTAGCCCCACTGAAAGGGAGCAGCTCAACCAACTCCTCCAGTCTAAACACCTCACCTTCTCCCCGAAGCCAGGGTACACTACTTTAACCACCCACCAGGTAGATACTCCGGGACAAGCTCCCTTGCGCCAGGCTCCGTACCGAATCCCCGAAGCAGTTAGGACAGGAATGAAGAAGGAGATCGATGAGATGCTCCAGCTCAGGGTAATTGAGCCCTCCGATAGTCCCTGGGCCTCCCCAGTTGTCTTGGTGCCCAAGAAAGATGGGACCACCCGGTTCTGCGTAGACTATCGGAGGCTCAATGAAAATACCGTGACGGACGCTTACCCTATGCCCAGGGTAGACGAGCTACTCGATCGTATAGCCAGGGGAAATTACCTGACCACTATTGACCTCTGCAAAGGTTACTGGCAGATTCCCCTGGCCCCGGAGGCTATCCCCAAGTCGGCATTCGTCACCCCATTCGGCTTATATCAGTTTAGGGTAATGCCGTTTGGGATGAAGAATGCCCCAGCTACATTCCAGCGCTTGGTGGATAGGCTCCTGGATGGCTTCCAGAGTTTTGCTTGCGCCTACCTGGACGACATAGCGATCCACAGTGAGTCCTGGGAGGACCACTTAGCTCATGTGGGAATGGTTCTGGATCAGATCCGGGCTGCTGGCCTGACTCTGAAGCCAGAAAAATGCCACTTTGGGATGGCCGAGGTACAGTACCTGGGTCACCGGGTGGGGTGTGGAAAGCAGCGACCAGAGCCGGCCAAAATAGAAGCTGTCGCCAATTGGCCCACCCCCATCACTAAGACTCAGGTCCTAGCCTTCCTGGGCACGGCAGGGTACTATAGACGGTTCGTACCAGACTACAGCACACTTGCCAAACCCCTGACTGACTTGACCAAGAAGAACTTACCTCGACAGGTCCTGTGGTCTCCCCACTGTGAAACGGCTTTCCAGGCTCTCAAAAATGCTCTAATTAACGCTCCTGTCTTGGCGGCCCCAGCCCTTAACAAACGTTTTATCGTCCATACAGATGCTTCCATGTTCGGGCTGGGAGCCGTCCTCAGCCAAGTAGGCGAAGATGGAGGGGAGCATCCAGTTGCCTACATCAGCCGGAAGCTCCTGCCCCGCGAAGTCAGCTATGCAGCGGTCGAAAAGGAGTGTTTGGCTTTGGTGTGGGCATTAAAGAAATTGACTCCCTATTTATATGGTCAGGAGTTCACTCTGGTCACCGACCATAACCCGTTGGTGTGGCTGAACCGGGTCGCTGGAGATAACGGCAGGCTATTACGTTGGAGCTTATCGTTGCAACCCTTCAATTTCACCATTACTTACAGACCTGGGAAACAGAATGGCAACGCCGACGGGTTGTCCAGACAAACCGACCTCAGCCCCGCATAATCAGCGGTCTGGACAGCCTTAGTCTGCCCCGAAAAGGGGTCAGACCGTGTCTGCCAGAGTGTTCCACAGAAAGGGAGCACTGTTACAGAAGCATTAGTTATTTTGTTGTGAAGAGCTTATTTCCCAGCAGCAATGCCTGAACCAGCAAGCCAGCGCCTAAGAAGGGCTCCAAGAAAACCGTAACAAGTATCATTTCATAAAGAGTTAACTCTTTTTTTTCAGCTTTTAGAAACTATTGTCTAATCACCTCTGGAGCCAGACTGGTAATTGATAAGATGAACTTGTAAACTTGTTATCTTAAGTACTGTAATCCTATTGTGGCCTGTCAAAGGACAGTGCTCTCTATCTAAATGTGTGATGGGGGATTTTGTGCTTCCCCCCCTCTCCCCCTGGGAGTGCCCTGTGTGCATGTATCCTTAATAAAAAGCAGGCTGGGCATCCCAGTCCTGAGTTCTTGTTTGACCCTCAATCGCAGCGTTGACTCGTTTTTGTGGGCAGAAGGGTATCCTAGCGGTACTGCAGCTAAGGGAGATTATTCTATATTTGCGAGACTCATATAGAATACTATGGAAAGCAGCTTCTCCCCTCTTTAGCAATAGGGATCCAGGCTACTAAGCGGTCCATCTCTCAGCGAGACTAAGGGTAACCGTAACACTCCCATAATCTTCATACGCAGAAGTTCCTTTTCCACTTGAGGCATGAGCAGGAACGGAATTCTACGAGGAGTGGTAATGCTGTATGGGACTGCATCACTTTTAAGTGATATAGGGACTGGGTTGTAATTCAGTAGGCCCAATTCACCAAACAAACAAATTTCCCAGCACAATCGATGCGGCCACCAGGACTATGAACTTTTATTGTAACTTTCGCCAGTCGAGGCAGTTTTATGAATGCTGCAAGGGCATAACAGTGATGTCTGCTCCCATGTCAATCTTGAAGGCAACCTTGGCTCCTATTACAGTAAGGGCAACCCGCCAATCTTCGTCTGAACCAGACCATTCAACATCAGACCCTACAAAAGACACTTCTTGACCCTACTGGTCACTATCCACCTGCATCTCCTTAATGTATTCAGTTTTACAAGCCACTTCAAAATGACCCATTCGGTTACACTTTGTACATCTTACACTTTCTACATCTTTTATCTTTAGCGGGGCATATGACATTCTGATCATGGGTACTGTTACACTGCGTGCAGCGAGCTGGCTGCACCCATCCGCTTCTGGGCCTATCTGTTGCCCTTGGTCTCACAATGTGCCTTTCACCTGCAGCTTTCCTGAACTGCTGCACTTCATCCACAATACTCTCAGACCTCAGATCAGCACTTTGTTTTTCACCAGTTCACCCTGGCGGGCCATCCTAATAGCCCCATCTAATGTTAATTCAGCCTCCAACTGTAGCTTTAGTGAGACCTCAGCATCTGAAATTCCTATGACTATTCTGTCTCTGATTTGCTCTTCTTTAGCAACACCAAACTCACAGAATTCAGCTAGTTCATACAGGCTGCGCATAAATGACTCCACAGATTCTCCCATGCGCTGAGCACGTTTGTGAAATCAAGCCCTCTCACGAATCACATTTCTTTTGGGCACAAAGTGGACACTGAGTTTGTTCATAACTATTTCAAAGTCAAATTCTTCCCCTTCTTGGAAAGTAAAAGCATTGAACACTGACTCCACATCTTTCCCCATAGAGTATAAAAGAGAATTAACTTGTACTTCACCACTCTCCTTGTCCAGCTTGGAAGCAATCCTGAAGCGCTGAAACCACTGTCGCTATGTGGGCCAAGCTGCAGGCTGAGAGAAATCAAAAGGCTCAGGTGGGGTAAACTTCAACATTGCCATTACTCAGGAAACAGAAGCGCAGGCCAGAACTTCTGACACCATGTCATGGGATGCAGGACACAGCATAGAAGGTACAACGCTATTTTATTGCAGAGCATAGAAGTATACAGCTTGTACAACACATCTAACTTAGTAACTTCAACATAGACAATAACGGCTATAAGCCACGCCCCCATCCGGTGACGTCACCTCCCACTCCCATCACAATTTCCATTTAATGAGTTTAATGTAAACGAAGCATAAAGTTTCAGTTTTCAGCTCCTGTTGATTTTAATGGGAGTCAAAAACAGCTTTCCTCTGTAAAATGTTTAGCTATGTGTAATGAAACAGCTTTGCAATATAATTTCATTATTTATTTTGCACCATATTAATGTAATTTTGCTCTGAAAATTGAGGATTTTCTATTTCTCAGAATTTAAAATGCACCCTGATGACTTATTAAAGCTAACCCTGCTACATATATGTCCGTAATTGGATTTATCAGATAACAACTTTAAAACAATGCATTTTATACTAACTTTATGTAAGGTCTTGAGGCACGGCAGGAGCTGCGTTATACTTACTGACATGGGGTTTTGACGTGAGCTGAGAGGTATGCTCTTGTTGCTGATGGAGAGGCTTCAGCTTAGCATGGCCGGCAGCCTTGGGTGAACTATCTGCCTTCTTGAAGTGTTACTGGGAGTGAAAGCTCTAGGTTTATCTCTGTTTGTATTTTTCCCTGTCAGAAGTGACCTTGACAATGTTCCTGGTGCCAAGTCTAAATGTGAGGTGTTAAAGGGTCATCTCAGAGCTTGACTGAAGCAATCCTGTTCCTGACCGGCCCTCCTGATTCTGACCCTTGGCCAGGGTCGCCACTTGAAATTTTTGGGCCCCTTACTAAACCATTGGTCGGACCCCTCCTCTTGACCTGTGCAAATTTTGGCTATGTGACTAAAATGTGTTCACAAAATCACATTATTAAATTTGACGAGTTTGACTACACTGAAGAATAAAGCTAGTAACACACATACAGAAACATACACACACACTCACAGACATATAGAAATACATGCTCACAGACACATTCAGACTCACACGCAGAAACACACAGAAATACTCAGATACACAAAAACACATACACACAGATACACACACTCACTAACAGACACACAGAAACACATACACACACTCACTAACAGACACACAGAAACACATACACACACTCACTAACAGACACACAGAAACACATACACACACTCACTAACAGACACACAGAAACATATACACACACTCACTAACAGACACACAGAAACACATACACACACTCACAGGCACACTCACACAGACACACAGATACACAAACTGACTAACAGACAAACAGAAACACATACACACACTCACTAACAGACACACAGAGACACATACTTACACTCACTAACAGACACACAGAAACACATACACACACTCACTAACAGAGACACAGAAACACATACACACACTCACTAACAGACACACAGAAACACATACACACACTCACAGGCACACTCACACAGACACACAGATACACAAACTCACTAACAGACACACAGAAACACATACACACACTCACAGGCACACTCACACAGACATATGTCTATCATGCATCTGCACTATGATTTATAGTTTATAATTACTGCTTTAATAGTCCATAGATCTAAAATAAATCAAGAAGGCACATCATGGGGTCGATTTACTAAAGTGCAGACGGACATGATATGATGTAGCGTATCATGTCCACCACACATCAATAAATGCAGACAGCATACGCTGTCGACATTTATTATTGCACAAGCAGTTCTGGAGAGCTGCTTGTGCAATGCCGCCCCCTGCAGATTTGCGGCCAATCATTTGCTAGCAGGGGGTGTCAATCAGCCCGATCATATAGGATCGGGCAGATTAAAGACTGCAGCCTCAGAGGCAGCGGACAATTTATGGAGCAGCAGTCCTGAAGGCTCGTGCGGAAACAGGAGCATCAAGCTCCATTTGAAGCTTGATAATTTGGCCCCTATCTGTGTATCAATAGATCACTCTTTTTAAACATCAAACAACTCTGGCCGAAATTTTCAGCGAATCATGTCTAATGTTTAATAAATCTAACCAATAAAATCAAAAGTACAACAAACTAGGTGGTTATAATAGTATGAAATTTTAGAGTGGCCAATGCCCACCATATTTACAAAGTTTATATCACATTGCCTATGATTGAACCTGGGGCTCCTCATTTACAGCCTGTTTCCCTGTCTCTGCGCCATTAGAGGGCTCTGGATTGTGCTGTTTTTCTTAGAGATCTACTGCCTGCACTTGCTAGCTCTCTGGCTCCACCTGCTTGCCAGTTGCAGGTAGTTTCACAATCAGTGCAGCTATAAAAGGCTGCCTCACAGACGACTTCCTCCCCTGAAATTGTAGTTCATCCTTCTGGTTCCTGAATCCAGCTTGCCTCCTGACTTCTCTTTTGCGTCTCCATTGGATTTGATGAAGGATTGGACAGCTTCTCCAGTATTCTGAACTTGGCCTGTTTTCCTCACTTCTGTTCTGCTCCCTGTGCTTGGTAACTGATTGGACTGATTCCTGGTATTTGACCCTCGGCCTGTCTTCTGACTTCTTTCTGGTTACCAGCCTGTCTCTACTACGAGTGTATCCAGTATCCCTTCTCAGCAGTATCCTCCCAGGGTGACACAGGCTTTTGTAACCTCCCCTATTTAAATACAAAACACAGGAATGGACCGCACTCACAGACTGGACTGGGTACACATCCTAAGCCACAGCAAACTCCACAGCCCTGAACACTGACAGACAGCTGCAAAGTTCCCAGCAACCCAGGCAGTTACCCCAGAGTAACCTGGGTGACAGGTCCGTAGGGGAGCATTACAAACATAATTAATACAACACACAGAAAACCCAGGACCACGACAAGGTCTCCCCCTTCCTGGGACCCTAAACCAGCACCCACACAATGCATGCTTCCAAACAAACCAACTGGGAACCTCCCAGGTTGACAAAAGCCTGTGTTACCCTAGGAGGTACCCAGTTGGTTTATTTGGAAGCATGTATTGTGTGGGTGCTGGTTTAGGGTCCCAGGAAGGGGGAGACCTTGTCGTGGTCCTGGGCTTGATCCTTTGGCTCCAAATGTAACTGACTTCCCCCAGTTTTGCTTTTAAACATTGCTGTGAATCTGCTGGCGAGTGCTGGGTTTTCTATGTTATATATATATATATATCCAAGCAGTTTCCAGATCAGCCCACCAAGAGACAGCAGCCTGGGTGCAGATATAAATAGCATATGAAACAGAAGTAAATGCACTCTCAGGACTTCCACAAATTTCTTTATTGGAATGTTTTCGGGGTTCACAACCCCTTCATCTGCATAAACTTACAAGCAAAACTCAAACAATTTATAGTGCTTCAACAAATCACTCACCAAACAGGTGTTACTCCAAAGTGCACCAAATATCGAGTGTGGAACGCATCTTGCGTTCCACAGTGCTGAAGCCTACCGGAAGTGATGTAATCTCACTTCCGGTTTCGCGGCTTCATGGTATTAAGTATACAAACTATTTTATGACAATTCCTCATACACTGTATTGTCTAAATGTGTATTAAACAAGTGGTGACACAAACTGAAATATGTTTGAAAAACTACATTAGATCGCCGTAATACTGTTCCTAATCGGCTGATCAAGTGCCATTGTGTATACAAATCTCCATGGCAACTGTAGCCATGGTTATAGTAAACAAGCATTAATCGTGTCTCAACACTGTGATCAATTGCATAGTGTAGCACACTAACATCTGTGACAAAAAGTGATATTCATTCTTAATCACATTTAAGTGTTATTTAAAAACAATAGTATATATACATAGATAAGTACAGAAATAGATTTATATACAAGAAGTGGGGATTCTTGCTGAATGTGTTATCAATTAATAGAATTGTGTTAAATGACTTTAAAAATTCAATTGGCACTTTTCCTGGCTGTGCGCCTACAGTACCTATTTCTGATGTTGTGTAAATATGTATTTCAATGAAATATGTGAAAATTGGTAATGTATTGAGACCAATTGGGAGCAAAATTATTGCACGTCACCAAAATGGTATATATATATACCTAAATACATCTGTACTGCATTTATGGCCACATGCTACAAAGCCCAATAGGGATATTCACCTAATTTAGCAGTGAAATATCAAGGAGACAGAGATTGACAGGCTTGTATAGAGAGGAAAATACGTGCTTCTATCTACGATCAACATCCAAAGGTGGAGGGATACCCCAATATATCTCTGGGAGATGTCTTATTGTATCATATAGTACAATATGAAGTGTAGGTATAGATATTATTTACATCTAGTATAAATTCATCATTATCACACATATACACAGAGATAGACTTGACCCACTTATAAAGAACCAAGTATGATCAAACAAAGATTGTCCATCTTATTACTCCCTCACATTCAGAGGTAATTCAATGACTTCCCAATTCAAGGTCTAAGGTGCATAGGTAGGTAATTATGCCTCAGGGACCAGGCTTCCACAGCCTAGATGAGGGCAATCACCTCCATCAGGGTGTGTCGTAAGCGACCAGCCTTCGTTACTCGTAAGAGCAATGGGGCTGGAAGCTACACGTAGCCACAATGACCCTGGGTTATACCCCAAGTATGTAGCACTACCTTGTGGGATCAAATAAGATTTTTAATATCTGGGGTGGTGTTTAATCTGCCAGGATGGATAGTTCCAAGTTTGAAGATCCACTGAGCTTCACGTTTAAGCAGTATCTTGCTCCTGTCCCCTCCCCGATCCAATGGGGGTATGTGGTCAATGAGGATGTAACGTATCGAGGAAACAGCATGGCCTTGCTTGGCACAATGACGTGCCACAGGTTGTTCGGACTCTCCCTGTTTAAGTGCAGATCTTATTGCATGCCTGTGGTTTGCCATTCGTTCACGTAACGTGCCTGTGGTTTTACCCACATAGAAGCACGAGCATGGGCAAAAAAGGAGGTATACTACGTGTGTAGTAGTACACGTAATAGAATGTTTAATCACATATCTCCTGTTTGTATGTGGGTGATGAAAGGTTTTGGTACTGACCAGGCCGTTGCATGTTGTACAGCCTAAGCACTTATATAATCCTTTGATATTTATTGTAGCCCCTGTGGTGTAACTAGATTTCTGATCTGTTCGCATTAAGAGGTCCTTTAGGTTAGTGCCCCTCCTGAAACCCACCATAGGTTGTAGCTGTCGGGTAAATGTTAATTTTGGATCAGACTCCATTATGGGCCAGTGCTGATGTAAAATACGTCCCGTATTCTTTGTGGCTGGGGTGAATGTTGTAGACATAATTAACTTATTGCTTGTGTCTCTCTTTGGTGTGGGCTTGATCAGTTCATTTTGGGTGAGTGTAGATACTGTGGTCATGGTGTCTTGGATAATCGATGATTTATACCCCCTTTCATGGAATCTCTCTCCCACTCCTGTCATTGAATTACCTCTGAATGTGAGGGAGTAATAAGATGGACAATCTTTGTTTGATCATACTTGGTTCTTTATAAGTGGGTCAAGTCTATCTCTGTGTATATGTGTGATAATGATGAATTTATACTAGATGTAAATAATATCTATACCTACACTTCATATTGTACTATATGATACAATAAGACATCTCCCAGAGATATATTGGGGTATCCCTCCACCTTTGGATGTTGATCGTAGATAGAAGCACGTATTTTCCTCTCTATACAAGCCTGTCAATCTCTGTCTCCTTGATATTTCACTGCTAAATTAGGTGAATATCCCTATTGGGCTTTGTAGTATGTGGCCATAAATGCAGTACAGATGTATTTAGGTATATATATATACCATTTTGGTGACGTGCAATAATTTTGCTCCCAATTGGTCTCAATACATTACCAATTTTCACATATTTCATTGAAATACATATTTACACAACATCAGAAATAGGTACTGTAGGCGCACAGCCAGGAAAAGTGCCAATTGAATTTTTAAAGTCATTTAACACAATTCTATTAATTGATAACAAATTCAGCAAGAATCCCCACTTCTTGTATATAAATCTATTTCTGTACTTATCTATGTATATATACTATTGTTTTTAAATAACACTTAAATGTGATTAAGAATGAATATCACTTTTTGTCACAGATGTTAGTGTGCTACACTATGCAATTGATCACAGTGTTGAGACACGATTAATGCTTGTTTACTATAACCATGGCTACAGTTGCCATGGAGATTTGTATACACAATGGCACTTGATCAGCCGATTAGGAACAGTATTACGGCGATCTAATGTAGTTTTTCAAACATATTTCAGTTTGTGTCACCACTTGTTTAATACACATTTAGACAATACAGTGTATGAGGAATTGTCATAAAATAGTTTGTATACTTAATACCATGAAGCCGCGAAACCGGAAGTGAGATTACATCACTTCCGGTAGGCTTCAGCACTGTGGAACGCAAGATGCGTTCCACACTCGGTATTTGGCGCACTTTGGAGTAACACCTGTTTGGTGAGTGATTTGTTGAAGCACTATAAATTGTTTGAGTTTTGCTTGTAAGTTTATGCTGATGAAGGGGTTGTGAACCCCAAAAACGTTCCAATAAAGAAATTTGTGGAAGTCCTGAGAGTGCATTTACTTCTGTTTCATATATATATATATATATGTATATGTATATACCTATACCTGTATACCTATTCCTATAGCTATATAGGTATATACATATATATATATATATATATATATATTACATTAACAGTATCACATATACAGTAAAAATATATTTAATAATAAAAAAATTATATGTGAAAAACATAGAAATGTAAAATATTCGTAATGCGATTCGTGTCTCGCGATTTAGGTCTAAAGAGGTGTCGGGTTAGAGCACATGAAGAATTACTAATCTTACACCACTTTATTGAAATATTACATATAAAATGTTTGTAAAAATTATTATATACAGTATCTCACAAAAGTGAGTACACACCTCAACTTTTTGTAAATATTTTATTATATATTTTCATGTGACAACACTGAAGAAATTACACTTTGCTACAATGTAAAGTAGTGAGTGTGCAGCCTGTATAACAGTGTAAATTTGCTGTCCCCTCAAAATAACTCAACACACAGCCATTATTGTCTAAACCGTTGGCAACAAAAGTGAGTACACCCCTAAGTGGAAATGTCCAAATTGGGCCCAATTAGCCATTTTCCCTCCCCGGTGTCATGTTACTCGTTAGTGTTACAAGGTCTCAGGTGTAAATGGGGAGCAGGCATGTTAAATTTGGTGTTATCACTCTCACACTCACTCATACTGGTCACTGGAAGTTCAACATGGCACCTCATGGCAAAGAACTCTCATAAAGATGGCCTAGGCTATAAGAAGATTGCCAAGACCCTGAAACTGAGCTGTAGCACGGTGGGCAAGACCATACAGCGGTTTCACAGGACAGGTTCCACTCAGAAGAGACCTCACCATGGTCGACCAAAGACGTTGAGGGCACATGCTCAGCGTCATATCCAGAGGTTGTATTTTGGAAATAGACATATGAGTGCTGCCAGCATTGCTGCAGAGGTTGAAGGGGTGGGGGGTCAGCCTGTCAGTGCTCAGACCATACGCCACACACTGCATCAAACTGCATCAAATTGGTCTGCATGGCTGTTGTCCCAGAAGGAAGCCTCTTCTAAAGATGATGCACAAGAAAGCCAGCAAACAGTTTGCTGAAGACAAGCAGACTAAGGACATGGATTACTGGAACCATGTCCTGTGGTCCGATGAGACCAAGATAAACTTATTTGGTTCAAATGGAGTCAATCGTGTGTGGCAGCAACCAGGTGAGGAGTACAAAGACAAGTGTGTCTTGCCTACAGTCAAGCATGGTGGTGGGAGTGTCATGGTCTGGGCCTGCATGAGTGCTGCCGGCACTGGGGAGCTACAGTTCATTGAGGGAACCATGAATGCCAACATGTACTGTGACATACTGAAGCAGAGCATGATCCCCTCCCTTCAGAGACTGGGACGCAGGGCAGTATTCCAACATGATAACAACCCAAACACACCTCCAAGATGACCACTGCCTTGCTAAAGAAGCTGAGGGTAAAGGTGATGGACTGGCCAAGCATGTCTCCAGACCTAAACCCTATTGAGCATCTGTGGCGCATCCTCAAATGGAAGGTGGGGGAGCGCAAGGTCTCTAACATCCACCAGCTTTGTGATGTTGTCATGGAGGAGTAGAAGAGGACTCCACTGGCAACCTGTGAAGCTCTGGTAAACTCCATGCCCAAGAGGGTTAAGGCAGTGCTGGAAAATAATGGTGGCCACACAAAATATTGAAACTTTGGGCCCAATTTGTACTTTTCCACTTAGGGGTGTACTCACTTTTGTTGCCAACGGTTTAGACATTAATTGCTGTGTGTTGAGTTATTTTGAGGGGACAGCAAATTTACACTGTTATACAGGCTGTAGGCTCACTACTTTACATTGTGGCAAAGTGTAATTTCTTCAGTGTTGTCACATGAAAAGATATAATAAAATATTTACAAAAATGTGAGGGTTGTATTCACTTTTGTGCAGTCTCTGATGGCATCAGAACGAGGCTCCCACTGGATCCTATGGAAGCGCTCGATTACTCTCGTGAGCACAATGCTTCCCAGCAATGTGAACGCAAACTTGTGTTCGCATTGCTGACAACTTGTAATTACAATTATATACACACACATATATACAGTATATATATATATATATATATATATATATATATATATATATATGTATATATTCGTATACATATATATTTAAAATTTCTGGCCATTGCTGCCCGACTTACCCCCTAACGGCATGAGAACGAGACTCCCATTAGAAGATTGCCTGTGGAAGCGCGCTCTCAGGAGTGCATTTGCGTGCGTTGATATTACTCAGTTTGCAAAAGTGATATTTTGTGCTCAACTTGTAATCTAGCCCTGTATGTTTGAAAACACTAGTTTGAAGTACAATGTCTGTGATATTTAAAATAGAGATACGCAACATATTTTAATTACTTTTTTTATAGGGTAGAGGGCACCTGTTACAGAAGCATTAGTTATTTTGTTGTGAAGAAACTTATTTCCCAGCAGCAATGCCTGAACCAGCCAAGCCAGCGCCTAAGAAGGGCTCCAAGAAAACTGTAACAAGTATCATTTCATAAAGGGTTAACTCTGTTCAGTTTTGAGAAAACTATTTTCTGAGGCAGGTTTCCTAGCATATTGTGTACTGTAATTAAGTTTGTGATAAGCATTCACTGCTAGGTGATAAGAAGGACTCAATTGTTTTCTTGTGTGTACTTGTTATCTGCGGTGGCCTGTCCAAGGGCTTTGTCTAAATGTGTGATGGGGGATTTTATGCTTCCCCCCCTGGGAGTGCCCTGTGTGCATGTAACCTAATAAAAAGCAGGCTGGGCATCCCAGTCCTCAGTTCTTGGTTGTCCCTCAATCGCAGCGTTGACTCGTTTTTGTGGGCAGAAGGGTATCCTAGCTGTACTACAGCTAAGGGGGATTATTCTACATTTGCGAGACTCATATAGAATACTATGGAAAGCAGTTTCTCCCCTCTTCAGCAATAGGAATCCAGGCTACTAAGCGGTCCATCTCTCAGCGAGACTAAGGGTAACCGTAACATTTGGCGGCAGCGGTGGGATTTTTCCTGGATTTCCTAGGAGAGGTACAGAACGGATGGAGAGCGCTTACGAAAAATTGAAGCGTACAACCCTAAAGGATTTACTTGAAAGCAGAGGGGGGTACGCCAGCAACCGGCCGAGGAGAGAGCTGATCGCAGAATTGACCGAACTGGATCAGAGCTTCACAATGGCGGAAACACCGACCACGATTAGTGACGAAAAAACCAGGATTGTTCGGGAGAGGCTCTCACTGTACGGGCCGAACCTAAGCGGTCCATCTCTCAGCGAGACTAAGGGTAACCGTAACAGCACCCTTTAATGTATGTACTTTATTGTACTGGATAAATATACTAACAGAGGGAATATGTCATTATTTACTACATCCTTCTAGCTTTCAATGTATATCTCCTGTACAGAGTTTACCTATAGTTTCACTTTAACCTCTGGAGAGTTTATATTTATATATTTGAGTCTTCAAACAATCTGCTTGGAACTAACACTTCCAGATAATATGAGATCAATATTTCATACTGTCTGCCATCCCCTACTATTAGATTTGACTCTATATGATGTACATCATTACGCACTATGGGGACAATTTATTAAACGTCTGTCCGACATTATCCGCTCAGCGGATTATGTCCAACAGACATCTGGTGAACTGCTGGTGAACTGCTTGTGCAATGCCGCCCCCTGAAGATTTTTGGCCAATCGGCCGCTAGCAGGGGGTGTCAATCAACCTGATTGTATCTGATCGGGTTGATTGCTGTCCGCCACTCAGAGGTGGCAGACCAGTTAAGGAGCAGCAGTCTTCTTAACTGCTGTTTCCGGTAAGCCTGAAGTCTCGCCCAGAAACAGGGCGATTAGGGACCATTCGGCCCTTGATAATTCGGCCCCTATATATCTAATAGACTCTTTATATAGATAGGGGAAGCCTCTCTCTACTTTAGTTTTCAAGTAAGACGGAGATATCTACTAAAAATGTCATTGAGAGGTGATGAGGCATTAGAGTATTGACACTTATATTATAGCCTTTAACCCCTTAACGACCAAGGACGTGCAGGGTACATTCTCAAAAAAAAGTCAGTTAACGCCTGAGAACGTACCCTGCACGTCCTCGGTGTGGAAAGCAGCTGGAAGCGATCCTGATCGCTTCCAGCTGCTTTCCGGTTATTGTAGTGATGCCTCGATATGGAGGCATCCTGCAATAACCTTACATGGCCATCCGATGCAGAGAGAGCCACTCTGTGGCCCTCTCTGCACCGGACATCGATGGCCGGTATCGTTGGTGGGTCGGAGCTGACTTGGGAGGCGGGTGGGCGGCCATCGGTGAGCAGTGTAAGGTGGAGGGGGCGGGATCGGGGGCGGAGCCGACGAGGGGCGGCGGACGGGCGCGTGCACGGGGCGGGGCGGGAGCGGGTGGGAACCACTATACTACAGAAAAGTTTCAATACATATGTGGGGCAAAAGGGCACTAATATATTAATACAACAATAAACAAAGTGATCTTGGAGTGGTGGAGGGTTGGTCTTGGGTGGGGGGAGAAGCTACACTACAGAAAAAGGGATTTTTTCTAAAAAACAACAACACTTTTTTCTAAACTGGGTACTGGCAGACAGCTGCCAGTACCCAAGATGGAGCCCATTAAGGCAGAGGGGGAGGGTTAGACAACTGTTTGGTGGGGATCAGTGAGGTTGGGGGCTAAGGAGGGATCCTACACAGCAGGATATGTAAATATGCTAAAAAAAAAAAAACACTAAAAAGCCCAAATATACCTTTTATTTTAGTACTGGCAGAGTTTCTGCCAGTACTTAAGATGGCGGAGACCATTGTGGGGTGGGGGAGGGAAGAGAGCTGTTTGGGAGGGATCAGGGGGTCTGATGTTTCAGGTGGGAGGCTGAGCTCTACACTAAAGCTAAAATTAACCCTGCAAGCTCTCTACAAGCTACCTAATTAACCCCTTCACTGCTGGGCATAATTCACATCTTGTGCGCAGTGGCATTTAGCGGCCTTCTAATTACCAAAAAGCAACACCAAAGCCATATATGTCTGCTATTTCTGAACAAAGGGGATCCCAGAGAAGCATTTACAACCATCTGTGCCATAATTGCACAAGCTGTTTGTAAATAATTTCAGTGAGAAACCTAAAGTTTGTGAAAAAGGGAGCGTTTTTTTTTTATTTGATCGCATTTGGCGGTGAAATGGTGGCATGAAATATACCAAAATTGGCCTAGATCAATACTTTGGGTTGTCTAATACACTACACTAAAGCTAAAATTAACCCTACAAGCTCCCTAATTAACCCCTGCACTGCTGGGCATAATACACGTGTGGTGCGCAGCGGCATTTTGCGGCCTTCTAATTACCAAAAAGCAACGCCAAAGCCATATATGTCTGCTATTTCTGAACAAAGGGGATCCCAGAAAAGATTTTTCAACCATTTATGCCATAATTGCACAAGCTGTTTGTAAATAATTTCAGTGAGAAACCAAAAGTTTGTGAAAAAATTTGTGAAAAAGTGAATGATTTTTTGTATTTGATCGCATTTGGCGGTGAAATGGTGGCAAGAAATATACCAAAATGGGCCTAGATCAATACTTTGGGATGTCTTCTAAAAAAAATATATACATTTCAATTGATATTCAGGGATTCCTGAAAGATATCAGTGTTCCAATGTAACTAGCGCTAATTTTGAAAAAAAATGGTTTGGAAATAGCAAAGTGCTACTTATATTTATGGCCCTATAACTTCCAAAAAAAGCAAAGAACAAGTAAACATTGGGTATTTCTAAACTCTGGAAAAAATGTAGAAACTTTTTAGCATGGGTGTTTTTTGGTGGTTGTAGATGTGCAACAGATTTTGGGGGTCAAAGTTAGAAAAAACAGAATTTATGCTTACCTGATAAACTACTTTCTCCAACGGTGTGTCCGGTCCACGGTGTCATCCATAACTTGTGGGGATATTCTCTTCCCCAACAGGAAATGGCAAAGAGCACAGCAAATGCTGTCCATATAGCCCCTCCCAGGCTCAGCCCCCCAGTCATTCGACCGACGGTTAGGAGAAAAAGGAGAAACTATAGGGTGCTGTGGTGACTGTAGTGTATAGAGAAATACATTTTTCAAGCCTGATTAAAAAACCAGGGCGGGCCGTGGACCGGACACACCGTTGGAGAAAGTAATTTATCAGGTAAGCATAAATTCTGTTTTCTCCAACATTGGTGTGTCCGGTCCACGGCGTCATCCATAACTTGTGGGAACCAATACCAAAGCTTTAGGACATGGATGAAGGGAGGGAGCAAATCAGGTTACCTAAACAGAAGGCACCACGGCTTACAAAACCTTTCTCCCAAAAATAGCCTCCGAAGAAGCATAAGTATCAAATTTGTAGAATTTGGCAAAAGTGTGCAGAGAAGACCAAGTCGCTGCCTTACATATCTGATCAACAGAAGCCTCGTTCTTGAAGGCCCATGTGGAAGCCAGAGCCCTAGTAGAGTGAGCTGTGATTCGTTCAGGAGGCTGCCGTCCGGCAGTCTCATAAGCCAATCGGATGATGCTTTTCAGCCAGAAAGAAAGAGAGGTAGCAGTAGCTTGTTGTCCTCTCCTCTTACCAGAATAAACGACAAACAAGGAAGAAGTTTGTCTGAAATCCTTTGTTGCTTCTAAATAGAACTTTAAAGCACGGACTACATCTAAATTGTGTAACAAACGTTCCTTCTTTGAAACTGGATTCGGACACAAAGAAGGAACAACTATTTCCTGGTTAATATTCTTGTTGGAAACAACTTTTGGAAGAAAACCAGGCTTGGTACGCAAAACAACCTTATCTGAATGGAACACCAGATAGGGTGGATCACACTGCAAAGCAGATAATTCAGAAACTCTTCTAGCAGAAGAAATAGCAACCAAAAACAGAACTTTCCAAGATAGTAACTTGATATCTATGGAATGTAAGGGTTCAAACGGAACCCCTTGAAGAACTGAAAGAACTAAATTTAGACTCCAGGGAGGAGTCAAGAGTCTGTAAACAGGCTTGATTCTGACCAAAGCCTGTACAAAAGCTTGTACATCTGGCACAGCTGCCAGTCGTTTGTGTAACAAGACAGATAAAGCAGAAATCTGTCCTTTTAAAGAACTTGCTGACATTCCCTTATCCAAACCTTCTTGGAGAAAGGAGAGGAATTTTAATCTTACTCCAGGAGAATCCCTTGGATTCACACCAACAGATATATCTTCTCCATATTTTATGGTAAATCTTTCTAGTCACAGGTTTTCTGGCTTGGACCAGAGTATCTATCACTGAATCTGAAAACCCACGCTTGGATAAAATCAAACGTTCAATTTCCAAGCAGTCAGCTGCAGAGAAACTAGATTTGGATGTTCGAATGGACCTTGTACTAGAAGATCCTGTCTCAAAGGTAGCTTCCATGGTGGAGCCGATGACATATTCACCAGGTCTGCATACCAAGTCCTGCGCGGCCACGCAGGAGCTATCAGAATCACTGATGCCTTCTCCTGTTTGATCCTGGCTACAAGCCTGGGAAGGAGAGGGAACGGTGGAAACGCATAAGCTAGGTTGAACGACCAAGGCGCCACTAATGCATCCACTAGAGTCGCCTTGGGATCCCTGGATCTGGACCCGTAGCAAGGGACCTTGAAGTTCTGACGGGACGCCATCAGGTCCATGTCTGGAATGCCCCATAATTGAGTCAACTGGGCAAACACCTCCGGATGGAGCTCCCACTCCCCCGGATGGAAAGTCTGACGACTCAGATAATCCGCCTCCCAGTTGTCTACTCCTGGGATGTGGATTGCAGATAGGTGGCAGGAGTGATCCTCCGCCTATTCGATGATTTTGGATACCTCTCTCATCGCCAAGGAACTCCTTGTTCCCCCTGATGGTTGATGTAAGCTACAGTCGTCATGTTGTCTGACTGGAATCTTATGAATCCGGCCTTCGCTAGTTGAGGCCAAGCCCGGAGAGCATTGAATATCGCTCTCAGTTCCAGGATGTTTATCGGGAGAAGAGACTCTTCCCGAGACCATAGACCCTGAGCTTTCAAGGAATCCCAGGCCGCGCCCCAGCCTAATAGACTGGCGTCGGTCGTGACAATGACCCACTTTGGTCTGCGGAAACTCATTCCCTGAGACAGGTGTTCCTGGGACAACCACCAACGGAGTGAGTCTCTGGTCATCTGGTCTACTTGAATCTTTGGAGACAAGTCTGTATAGTCCCCATTCCACTGCTTGAGCATGCACAGTTGTAATGGTCTTAGATGAATTTGAGCAAAAGGAACTATGTCCATTGCTGCAACCATCAACCCTACTACTTCCATGCACTGAGCTATGGAAGGCTGCAGAATAGAGAGAAGAACTTGACAAGCGTTTAGAAGCTTTGACTTTCTGACCTCTGTCAAGAAGATCTTCATTTCTAAAGAATCTATTATTGTTCCCAAAAAGGGAACTCTTGTCGCCGGAGACAGGGAACTCTTTTCTACGTTCACCTTCCACCCGTGAGATCTGAGAAAGGCTAGAACAATGTCTGTATGAGAATTTGCTTTGGAAAGAGACGACGCTTGAATTAGAATGTCGTCCAGATAAGGTGCCACTGCAATACCCCTTGGTCTTAGAACCGCTAGAAGGGACCCGAGCACCTTTGTGAAAATTCTGGGAGCAGTGGCTAGCCCGAATGGGAGAGCCACGAACTGATAATGTTTGTCCAGAAAGGCGAACCTTAGGAACTGATGATGATCTTTGTGGATAGGAATATGTAGATACGCATCCTTTAAATCCACGGTAGTCATATATTGACCCTCCTGGATTGTAGGTAAAATTGTTCGAATGGTTTCCATTTTGAACGATGGAACCCTGAGAAATTTGTTTAGAATTTTTAAATCCAGAATTGGTCTGAAAGTTCCCTCTTTTTTGGGAACTACAAACAGATTTGAGTAAAACCCCTGACCTTGTTCCACAGTTGGAACTGGGTGTATCACTCCCATCTTTAACAGGTCTTCTACACAATGTAAGAATGCCTGTCTCTTTATTTGGTTTGAAGATAAGTGAGACATGTGGAACCTTCCCCTTGGGGGTAGTTCCTTGAATTCTAGAAGATAACCCTGAGAGACTTTTTCTAGTGCCCAGGGATCCTGAACATCTCTTGCCCAAGCCTGAGCAAAGAGAGAGAGTCTGCCCCCTACTAGATCCGGTCCCGGATCGGGGGCTACCCCTTCATGCTGTTTTGGTAGCAGCAGCAGGCTTCTTGGCCTGTTTACCCTTGTTCCAGCCTTGCATTGGTTTCCAAGCTGGTTTAGTCTGGGAAGCGTTACCCTCTTGTGTAGAGGCTGCAGAGTTGGAAGCCGGTCCGTTCCTGAAATTGCGAAAGGAACGAAAATTGGACTTATTCTTAGCCTTGAAAGGTCTATCTTGTGGGAGGGCATGGCCCTTTCCCCCAGTGATGTCTGAAATAATCTCTTTCAATTCTGGCCCAAAAAGGGTCTTACCTTTGAAAGGGATATTAAGCAATTTTGTCTTGTAAGATACATCCGCCGACCAAGACTTTAGCCAGAGCGCTCTGCGCGCCACAATTGCAAACCCTGAATTTTTCGCCGCTAATCTCGCTAACTGCAAAGCGGCGTCTAAAATAAAGGAATTAGCTAACTTAAGTGCATGAATTCTGTCCATGACTTCCTCATACGGAGTCTCCCTACTGAGCGACTTTTCCAGTTCCTCGAACCAGAACCACGCCGCTGTAGTGACAGGAATAATGCACGAAATAGGTTGAAGGAGGTAACCTTGCTGTACAAAAATCTTTTTAAGCAAACCCTCCAATTTTTTATCCATAGGATCTTTGAAAGCACAATTGTCCTCAATGGGAATGGTCGTGCGTTTGGCTAGTGTAGAAACCGCCCCCTCGACCTTAGGGACTGTTTGCCATATGTCCTTCCTGGGGTCAACCATAGGGAACAATTTCTTAAATATAGGAGGAGGGACAAAAGGTATGCCTGGCTTCTCCCACTCCTTATTCACTATGTCCGCCACCCGTTTAGGTATCGGAAAGGCATCAGGGTGCACCGGGACCTCTAGGAACTTGTCCATCTTGCACAATTTTTCTGGGATGACCAGATTGTCACAATCATCCAGAGTAGATAGCACCTCCTTAAGTAATGCGCGGAGATGCTCTAATTTAAATTTAAATGTCACAACATCAGGTTCTGCCTGCTGAGAAATTCTTCCTGTATCAGAAATTTCTCCATCTGACAAACCCTCCCTCACTGCCACTTCAGACTGGTGTGAGGGTATTAAGTAAAAAAAGGGGATCTGAGGGCTAGTGGGTTGAGACTAGATAAAAAATTGTAGGGAGAAATTATATGATAAAGATTTATAAGTATATTAGCCCTACAATTTTAAGAGAGAGACAGGAAGGATACATATGGATGTACCATTAATTGCAAAGACAAGAAGAAATCTTGCAAGAAAGGGGATAGGCCTGTCAGGCTCTAAATATATATTTTGAACAACCCACTGGTTTAAATTATCAGCACAAGGTAGTAGTTCATAGAAAAGAGCAATGCTCTATGTCAGGGAGTAAATGAAACTCCATATATCCAATTTGGAACTTAGAATGAAGTTAAAATTGTCTCAGAAAACCATTCATACTGACAAAATCTTTATTAAGAGACAAAGGATAAAGTCCAGCAGGACTCAGACAAACATTCACACATACACTAGTTAAAAATAGCTCAAGCTCGTTTCTTAATTAAAGAGAATGCAATGTATGGCGTGGGAAATTGAAATAGTATTATAATAGTAATCTCTGCAAATAGAATTCTTAAGGATATCTAATATGAGCAAATGTTGAAAGATTCCTAAAATTATAATGTGCAGAATAACTGTTCTACAGTAAATGATAGACCTTTGGATGGTGTGTACAGGGAATGATAGCTAGGATATATATATGTAGCGTATTTAATTTTAGTATTCAGGGTGTCATAAGGTTCAGTCGTTTGTGCACTTATGGTGAGCACAGGGTAGCGCTAAATATCACTGAGATAAATTGATTGTATTGCACTATAACTGAAAGCTTGAATTCAGCAATGTTGTTCAGAGATAATATAGATGATATGTGCAGAAAATGGTAAACACCAAATAGCATTCGATTTTCTCAGAGATCAATTAAATAAATTGCAATATGACTGGGAGCTTTCAGCAATGTTACTCAGAGAGAAAAATATATTTTAGGTCTAACCTATGCGGTATTTTGTGACCCAATATTCTCAATGGTTTAACCGGTATTTGCGTGCTCAATAACGGTTACATTTGTATATTTGATACATATTAGCACAGCTGAAGATATAAATCAATATCCAATGTCTCCCAGTTACAAACAGATATATGCTAGGCTACACTGTTGTTGCGACTTTGATTAATGCCGGGTTACCATAACATGTATATCCAGGTGTTTAGGTGATGTACCACAGGTTTTATAACCTATATATCATTATCATAGATTGTGGTTAACCTATTCCTTTAGTTTTAATATTAAACTGAGCCCAGCACAAATATCAAGTTGCCACCTTAGTTGCCAAACCTATATGGGTTAATGTATTGTTGAATATCAGTTATACAAATTTAACGAAGTAAGAAAAAACTCTCATAACCCCTGGCTGAAATAAGCCTCTTCTATAGCGGAGGCTGTTATTAGTATTACTTCTAGCTAATAACACTCAAACGTTGATCTACAAAAGTCTCTACTATATCGGAGACTGTATTACTGTTAGTCTGCTACAATTTCACACACGCATAGATTCAATAAGTATTAGGAAATATATTAGCGAGCGAGCGGCTAAAAACAGTGAGGTACTATGACCTCGTGAACAATGCCCCTGACGCGCGTTTCACATAACGCTTCTTCTTCTGGTGTGAGGGTATGACAGAAAAATTATCATCAGCGCCCTCCTGCTCTACAGTATTTAAAACAGAGCAATCGCGCTTTCTCTGAAATGCTGGCATTTTGGATAAAATATTAGCTATGGAGTTATCCATTACTGCCGTCAATTGTTGCATAGTAACAAGCATTGGCACGCTAGAAGTACTAGGGGTCGCCTGCGCGGGCATAACTGGTATAGACACAGAAAGAGAGGATGTAGAACTATCTCTACTTCCTTCATCTGAGGAATCATCCTGGGCAACCTTACTATTTGTGACAGTACTGTCCTTACTGTGTTTGGACGCTATGGCACAATTATCACATATATTTGAAGGGGGAACCACATTGGCTTCCATACATACAGAACATGATCTATCTGAAGGTACAGACATGTTAAACAGGCTTAAACTGGTTAATAAAGCACAAAAACCGTTTTAAAACAAAACCGTTACTGTCTCTTTAAATGTTAAATAGGGCACACTTTATTACTGAATATGTGAAAAACTATGAAGGAATTATCCAATCTTTACCAAATTTTCACCACAGTGTCTTAATGCATTCAAAGTATTGCACCCCAAGCTGTTAACCCTTAAAATGTGGAAACCGGAGCCGTTTGCAATTTTAACCCCACTACAGTCCCAGCCACAGCCTTTGTTGCGACTTCACCTATCCCAGGGGGGTATACGATACCAATAAACAATCAATTTAGCCCTTAAGAGTGTCCACCAGTTAATAGCCCATAATAAGCCCTTTATTCTTTCTAAGTCTAAGAAAATGGCTTACCGATCCCCATGAGGGAAAATGACAGCCTTCCAGCATTACACAGTCTTGTTAGAAAAATGGCTAGTCATACCTTGAGCAGAAAAGTCTGCAAACTGTTCCCCCCAACTGAAGTTCTCTCAGCTCAACAGTCCTGCGTGGGAACAGCAATTGATTTTAGTTACTGCTGCTAAAATCATACTCCTCTTTTAAATACCAGCACTATTTTAAAATAACAAACTCTTGATAGAAGAATAAAAAACTACAATTAAACACCACATACTCTTCACCATCTCCGTGGAGATGCTACTTGTTCAGAGCAACAAAGAGAATGACTGGGGGGGCAGAGCCTGGGAGGAGCTATATGGACAGCTTTTGCTGTGCTCTTTGCCATTTCCTGTTGGGGAAGAGAATATTCCCACAAGTTATGGATGACGCCGTGGACCGGACACACCAATGTTGGAGAAAGTGTGTTTTTTTCAATTTTTTCCTCATATTTTATAAAAAATTTTATAGTAAATTATAGGATATGATGAAAATAATGGTATCTTTAGAAAGTCCATTTAGTGGCAAGAAAAACTGTATATAATATGTGTGGGTACAGTAAATGAGTAAGAGGAAAATTACAGCTAAACACAAACACCGCAGAAATGTAAAAATAGCCTTGGTCCCAAACGGACAGAAAATGGAAAAGTGCTGTGGTCATTAAGGGGTTAAATATGCTCCTTTTACACAGCATTTTTCCAATAGGGCACAATTCTCCTCCTTTCTCATTTCTTTTTAAGTTTTGCCATATTATTCCGTGTTTCTCAGAAACTATGTTTATTTACAATATCAGCTGTTGATCTTTGTACTAAGGTCCATGATTGACCATTGAAAAGGCTTGTTTTCCTCTTCCTTGTTCCAATAGATTAGCTAGGTCCAAGAGTGACCTTCTGAGTATTAAGAGGAATATATGCTAGATAAATAAGGTTTCATTTATGCATGTTCTTATTGTTGTCATACAGGTCACCTATTGTTACTGATGTTGTTTAACTTTGTATATCTTGCCTGTAGGTCATCATTCTCATACTGTTATATCCATTGTCTGTAATAACTCCTTTTCCTTTTTTATTTAGTTATAGTACATGTAACTTCCATATATAAAATTAGGAAGCAGTTTCTTGATTTGCTGCTCTTACCATTAGGCCTATTAACTTCTCAGATAATGATTTTTTTTGCGTCTAACACACATTTAAATGTGTACTGTATTATATTGGCCTGAAAATAACTTGTATACCTGGCATCATTGTGAATCGACATGAATTATATGTTGCAATTTATAAAAAAAACTCAATAAAAGATTACGATTTAAAAATAATATATTTAAAAAAAATGCTAATTTCCACTGGAAGTCCTATAGTCATGTCAGTGTTACAACGACTGCTGTTGTGTGCTGTGGTTATCACCCGTATGGTGGCTTTGATAGTAGATAGCCCATCACCACTCTAGTATTGTCCTCCTACTAGAGAGAATCCGTAACCCTATGCATTTTGTCTGCTGCTATGCAGACTTTCTCAAAGGTATGCATTAAAAGTAGATGCCGGCATTGGCCTGTAGTAGTTATAAAGTGTATAAAACTCCTCCCGCTTATGTCACTTAACCAATAAGGAGGAGTGGGAGGGGAGTGTTGATGATCTTTTGCACTTTTTATTTAATTCATAAAAAAACAATCAATAATTTGCAGTGAAACCGCTCTTTAAAACATTAAAAGACAATCTCACTAAGGTTTTTAGTAATACTGAACATTTAAAATCATACAATATTATCCTATCAAAGATCGCCTGATAGGCATCCAATCAATATGTAATTCCAAATAGGGGACTATATTATTGATCAGGATTCAGTAAACTTGATAAATATATCTTAGATTGGATAGTACAGAATACATAAAAAATCCTTCTATACAATATAAAATCTATATAAAAAGGAGTATGATAAAAAAAATTAATAAAACAGAAACACTACTACATACATTTAACAAAATGAGTCTTTCTTATAAATAAATACACATTTAAAAGAAGAGTTTTTATAAATCCTAATCTATCATGAATGCCTATATGTCCAAGTCTATATTGAGACATTTAGGTGCTTGACTCTTTAGCATATGAATCAACAAAGGTTGATACAACTTAGATGCTGTGAAACCCAATGGATTCATATGCTGAAGAGTCAAGCACCTAAAGGTCTCAGTACAGACCTGGGCATACAGGCATTCATGATAAATTAGGATTTATATAAACTCTTCTTTTAAATGTGTATTTATTTAAAAGAAAGCCTCATTTCATTAAATGTATGCAGTAGAGTTTCTGTTTTACCATATTTGTTTTATCATATTCTCTTTTATACAGATTTTATATTGTATAGTTTTTTTTATGTACTTCGTACTATACAATCAAAGATATATTTACCAAGTTTACTGAATCCTGATCAATAAAATAGTCCCCTATTTGGAGTGACCTATAGATTGAATGCCTATCAGGAGATCTTTGATGGGATATATTGTATGATTTTAAATGTTTAGTATTTCTAGAAACTGGAGTTAGATGGTCTTTATTAATTGTAATGTGCGGTTTCGCTACAAACTGTTAGATTGCTTTTTATGAATGAAATAACAAGCGCAAAAAATCGTCAACACTCCCCTCCCACTCCTCCTTATTGGTTACCCTTCTAGTGGATTTATTATCAGCTTTTTATGTGAATAAATATTGTCACTTTGAGTGGCAGATGCTCTCGCTCTCTATGTTTTGATTAGGAAAACCTTGTATTCCATTTTGGTGGGATTTTTATCTAAAATCAAAAAGAATACAACTTATCGCATCTTCTAAAACATGATTTTAACAATTCTCCGGCTGTAAATTGTGAGACCACTAAGTGACGAGGTTTAAAGTAAAAGCTCCAGCCTCACTCACAGAACAAGTTTTGTCTTAGATAATTTTCTATTGCTGTAAGAAAATGGCGGCACCAATAAACAAGATGGAATGACAAACTGTTAAATCCGATTACAGGTAGAAAACCCTTTATTCAAACAGCTTGGGACAGGAAAAGGTTTGGATTTCGGAATATTTGTATCTGTAAAATGGGGCAGATACAATGTCATTTAGGCAATATTTATATGTCAGTTTATACATGCAACCTAAAGGTAGTTTTATATCATTTTTAATACTTTTGTATACAAAGTACCCTCAGAAAGATAGTACAGTACTGTAATCAGAAAGGTAATAGTTGCTGTTTTAAATAAAAATAGACTATCATTTACATTTTAGAGAATAAAAACCTAACCAAAGACACAGAGAGAGAAGACTGTGACTTACAAGCAGTCTTAGAAAAGAAAAAAGAGAACAGCACAATTATGGAGAGGTGCACGAAAGACCTAAGGACATTGCCAGGTCCCTAGACGAATCAATAGTAATAGAGATGGTCCTCAGCACTCAGTGTTTCAATATAGGCAGTTTATTCACAACGTTTCGGGGTCGCAGCCCCTTAACCATGCTTTATCATGCATGATTAAGGGGCTGCGACCCCCATGAGTGCTGAGGACCATCTCTATTACTAGTCACTTACAAGCAGGGAAACATAGTTAGTTTTGATCACTTTATTTTTAAAAAAATATTAATTCAAAAGTTTGGTTTTCAGAATCAGTTTGCATTTTGGAATTTAGGATTTGAACCTGAACAAATTGCAATTGTTGATTAAAATCTCATTTAAGAAGATGAAACTACTGCAACAAAAATGTGTGAATGAGATAAAATGAAACATTTTAAGAACGTGATTAATAAATGTCTTTTCTAGATGTCGATGTTGTGATGGCTTCTGTTCTCTCGCATTTCATGCAGATCTCTTTAGCTGTTCAAGATATCACATATATGTCTATTTACTACTGAAGGACTATACAATAGTGCTGGATATAGGTTTAATAAATCTATAGCATATATTGATACATCTAAAATGTTGTCTGTGACCATTTGCAAATGTATTGCACATGCACAAGATAATACAATTATTCCAAAATGTTCTGGAATACTGGCAAACATGTCAAAAAGGATAGTTTTGCATTTTATCAACACACTTTGTCTGTTAAAACTGATGTCCATTTTGTTGGCGAAATAAAGTAAAAAAAAACCCTGGTCAGCAAGATTGTGATCACCAAAGCTTTTGCATCATATGGGTCATTTTCTTGTTATCTGCTAGGATCTGATCTAAACATTCCCCAATAGGGAAATTGTGTTTTCTCTTAGATTGTGATTACTCTGAACGTCATGGATTGGGAGCTAAAAAAACACAAATAAATGAGATTGGAAAGATTGGAATCGACCCCAGAGTTTGCTGCATGGATAACTCTATGGGGACGAATTATTAAGCTGCGAAGGCAGCAGTTTCCACGCGAGCCTTCAGGCTCGCCGGAAACAAAATTTAAGAAGCAGTGTTCGCAAGACCACTGCTCCTTAACGTATCCAACACCTCTGAGGTGGCGGATAGCAATCATCCAGATTGGATATGATCGGGATGATTGTCACCCCCTGCTAGCAGCCAATTTGCAGGAGACGGCACTGCACAAGCATTTCACACAAAATGCTTGTGCAATGATAAATGCTGACAGCTATGCTACAGCGGATCATGTCTTCAGAACAGTTGATAAATCAGCCCCTATGTATTGTATCCATATCACAATGTTTATATTCATTAATACAATGTATACAAGTTGTGTTTGGGGCTATTATAAAGCATTTAGGGTTAGGGTTGTGATAAAGTTTAGAGTTAAATTCACAAGCAATGCTGGCTTGGTGCTCCCAATGTCAAAAACAGTATGTGGGTTGTACTACAAGAGAAGCCCTTGTACAGATATGGGAATCTTATGTATAATATTATATAATGAACATTAAGAAAGAAAGGTATTGTTCAGTATTGGCCAAACACTTATTACTGTACATAATTCTCTGACCAACCATTTTCATTCGTGAGTAATGAGTTAAAGGGACCATTATAGTCAAAAATGACTTGCTCTAATTCTGCAATACTGTCTGTATAACCCCCGCAAAGCAGTTGAACACTACAAGATATAAACAATTAAGTTACCTGCTTTAGTGACTGGAACAAGTATTGCAGAGAATAAGCAGCTCTTGGTGATCGTCAGTTTAACAGTTATTTGTAAACAAGCCAGGGGTCAAAACCAGACGTACAGTCCAAAACCAGGTATCAAAGCCCAAGGGCAAATCAATCATGTAAATCAAGGTACTGTTCCAAAGTTCAAAAGCCAGGAAGTCAGTCCATAAAACATGTATCTCATAAGGAAAGTAAAATCATAAGCAATCTTTGACATGGTCATTATCAGGAAGAGGGCCCAGGAACATGAACGCTTTGGACTTCATACAAAAATAACTGAGCACTGAATGAAAGAAAATTACCTTTTAACACCTCCCATCAAGGTTTGGCGCCAAAAGCAAGGCCAGAGGTCATTGCCAATCAAAGAGCATAACTAACTAGCACATAATACCATAAATGACACTCCAAATATACAAAAAAGCCTTCAGGGACCTTGCCCCACTAATGCAAACTTATATATCACGGTCCATGGTTCCTGCAGAAATAGGCCCGAATCCTTTAGCTTAACTGATCCTCCTAGGGACTTTAGTAGTGTGGCTCTTAGCGTGCCGAATCATCTGAATGCAGTTGTGACCATGCTAAAACAGGCTCATGGTGAGTATAGCGCAGATCTGGCAGCTCTAGTTCCACCTTTGAATAATGTGATTAGGCTGTTTTGTTTACTAATTTGAGCAGTTCTACCAATTTAAATTGTTGTTTTTATAATGAATTTAAATGACTTAGAAGAGAAGACAGAAAAAAAATCAATCTAGTTGCCTTACAAAAATTTTTTGCACAGGAGTTCTGATTGAATGGAATTGGGGTCCAAAGACAGTGGAAATATAGAGGGAGAGCATGATAGATGGAGGGCAAAGATTTACCAAGGATTCAGTACCCAAAAGCTATCTGAAGAGATTCTCTAAAAAGATCTGTCAGTGCTATTAGGTCCACGTGATTCTCTAAAGGCACAAAAAGTACTGTGCTGTTTTTCTATTGTAATTGAGGTTCTCACACAGGTCTTATCATTCACTAAGCATATTACATCTGCAAGTCTAGTAGAAATATATAGCAAAATAAAATCTAGCAAGTTTGTTGAAAAAAAAAAAAAAAAAAAGAGAATTTTCAAAACTAGAAGCAAATGAAAAGTATGCTGAAAACAGCAAAATAAGATGTTGTTAGCAGCTCTGGGGGCTTCCATGACATTCACTCTACCCTGTGAGACTAGGATTTCCAAAATCAGCATCCTTTTTAGAGACATTCGTTTTCGACAATCGAATGTCGATAAGAACGAAAATCCATTAAAATTTGGTAATCTAATGTTATTTTGGGTTTTTGAATATTACTATAATTTTTCAAATGTAACATACAATTTAACAAATACTATTCAAACTTTCAATAATTCATGTGGTAGGGAATTTAGTAAATTGATACTTAGGGATAGATTTAACAAGGGCCAACGGCCCTTGTGCCTCTTGTTTCCATGCTAGCCTTAGGGCTCGCCGGAAACAGCAGTTATGAGGCTGCGGTCTTCAATCCGCCCGATCCTATATGATCGGGCTTATTGACACCCCCTGCTAGCGGCCGATTGGTCATGAATCTGCAGGGGATGGTATTGGACAAGCAGTTCTGGTGAACTGTTTGTGCAATGATAAATGAAGACAGTGGGCTCTATTTAACAAGCTCCGTATGGAGCTTGATGGCCCCTGTTTCTGGCGAGTCTGAAGACTCGCCAGAAACAGTAGTTATGAAGCAGCGGTCACAAAGACCGCTGCTCCATAACCTGTCCGCCTGCTCTGAGCAGGCGGACAGACATCACCGGAAATCAACCCGATCGAGTACGATCGGGTTGATTGACACCCCCCTTCTGGCGGCCTATTGGCCGCGAGTCTGCAGTGGGCGGCGTTGCACCAGCAGCTCTTGTGGATCAGGTCCGACAGACCTTGATAACTATGGGCCAGTGTATGCTGTCGGCATTCAGGGATGTATGTCGGACATGATACCCTACAGCGTATCATGTCGGACAGACATTGGTAAATCTACCCCTTCATATATACAAATATATTGATTTTAATTTTTCTATTCCAAATGTTGCATAATCTGAATATTAAATTTAAAGATAGCATTAGAAATAATATAGCAAATATATCAATTCAAATTTTTCTAATTCGAATATTGCATAATTGAATTATACAATATTCCAAAAAGAAAAAATTAAATCTAATATTTTAATACATTTAAAGAAAACAAACATTCGAAATTTGAAACAAACAAATGTGTTAAAATTTGTTTAAATTTTCAAATGTTGCAAAACATTCGCCCATCCCTAATGAAAGTGCTATTTCTCTCTGTGCTGTTGAATTTTTGAGAATCTGACACAAGACGAAGCATTTGATGTAGTCTACAAAAGGGGAGCTTTATCATAACCCCTGGACATTGTGATTATTACAGGATTATTCATTTGGAGATACTACTAGTAATATTTTGCAGCTGGAATATCATGGAAATCTATTCTAAAAAGTTAGTTACATATCTACCATTATGGCACAGATAAACACTGTTTAACAATAGAAAAAAACTATTCTGGAATAAAGTTTAAGAAATGACTTGAATGCCATTAGTGTCTTCTATTTGACACAGCTGCAAACAGTAGAATCTGCCTGTTGATATCTACTGAGCACTTAACAGTCTATAAAGTGAGTGCTTTCCCTACAGTCTTAATTAATGCAGGTAGTAACATTTCCTATCCATTATCAAGTACTTCCTCCATGCCCTTTCCCCCAACGCTGGGAACATCCTGCTTGTAAGACACATTTATAGACCAGCTGCTGCAGAAATTCTCACTGGTAATATAATATGGATATGCATTTCAGCTGGTGCATGAGTGACTGACAGATACGTATACATTTTATTCCCCAACAAAAAGCTTATATTTAATATCCTGTGCTAATGCATATTGCAAACACAGGTGTTAAAAAGTAAAGAGCTACAATGATACAGTGTGTGTAATATATGTACAACATATAAATAAATTAGTGGTTATGGCTAAATAGATATTTACATTGACAATATTCATCTTGTGCCATTTATGCAACTTTTAAAAGATATGTTCAGTTATTACAGCTGACTTAAATATATTCCATACAACTAGTAAACAACATTTTCATTAAAAAATATTTAATTGTGATGTATTTTAGTGAACAATTTAATTGTAATTTTGTATCTTTTTATGTTGCATGTGGTAAGGTTTATTTAAAGGGCTATTATAGTTGAAAACTGGCATTCTCTAATTCATTTGAACATGATATTTTAGCACTAGAGACCCTGCAACTTTATGTTTCTAACTCCCTTAAGTGGTTAAACACATAGTTAAAGGTACATAACACCCCAAAAAATGTATTTCATGATTTGGATAAAACATACCATTTTACTTTTGTTCTCAAATGTGCTTTATTCTCTTGGGGTCCTTTGTTGAAAGAGCAACAAATCACTCATGGTTGCTAGCTGTACATATCAGATGAGCCAATCATAAGAGGCATATATGTACAGTCACCAGATAGCTCCTAGTAGTGCATTGTTGCTCCTGATCCTATCTAGGTATGCTTTTCAACAAAGGATACCAAGAGAATGAAGCACATAATATATATATATATAGCAACCTAGTTTCCTATTCCAAATTAACAGTTGTCCTATTTTCCTATTCCAAATTAATAGTTGTCCATGTTTTATGGGGTAACAGTTGAGTCACTAGGGAGGCTGCTAGGGACTTTGGTCCTGACCTAATAAATACAAATCACTGCCTGTTTGTGACAAATACATATGGTTGCACAGGGTTTGGGTAAAACTGAATGTACCCACGGGCTGAATTCCCTTGTCCTTTTGCAACTTAGCAACAATATTTCTCTTAGAAGGTACACTCAACAGGACACATTATAACAATGAATGGCATGTTGGTAGAGAAAAACTATAGATCATACATTTCATTATGTATTTTTCATTTTAGTACAGCTGTGCATACAAATGTAAACAATAAGGCGTAGATTACAAGTGGAGCACAAAAATGCCAGTTTTCAAGGTGCGTTAACACCACTAGGTGTTACTGCTTCCATTTTTGCACTCAAAGTACAAGCCAGAGTTATGTTTTATCATGTGAGCTCTAGTTTACTGTATGCTGAAATCTGTAGGACGAATAGTGCAGGTGCATTAACTCCATCATAATAATAGTAATTCAAAAACTACTAAACAAATTCAGCTGCATATTCTGCATCACTAGGTTTGTGTTAAATGATAGTGAATAGCACCAGATCATTACAGATCCCTCCTATTTTAGACCTGATACAACGGGAAATCACAACATGAGCCAATCCCCCCAGTGTCTGCGTGAGAAGAAAGAATTTAATGGATACACTTTAAACCAGAGGTGCTCTTTGTGAAGGTGTCAGTGCAATCTAGTTACGCATGTGTTAAACATATGAAAAATCTTAGCTTGCATGCAAAACTAAACTTAGTTTCACACAGGGACTAGAATACTTGTGCTGAACTTTTTTAATTGAGGACAACGTAGTGGTGGTGAATATATTTTACATTTATCTTGAGCCCATATTATCACTAATGCTAATTAGCATAACTTTGCATAAATAATTATACAGCATAACTACGGAACTAAAACTGCTAGGACTGATATTAAATAATCATTGATTTGCAATTACACTTAGAAGGTTGTCCTCATTATTTCATCTTTATTTTCTATATTTATGCTCCATTTTTCAACTTTGACCAGAGTCTTAAAAATACTGGGCTGTGTCGGTAAAATATGGGGCTGGGTGGTAACCCTAACCTATGATAGTCATGCAGTAATGACCATGCCAAACCCTCCCACTTTGTAGGCAGAACTGCCTCCAGTCTATGTAACTGGCTTTTCTGCACATAAAGCATATTTCACTCTTTCTTCAAACCAAGCCCACTACTCTTTTTCAGAGCTTTCTATTTTACTTACACTCCAAAAAAGGGACATTTGGCCCTGAGCTTCAGAATCTTTAAGCATCTGATGGTTCAGATAGCATCAGTCACCTAAGTTCAATGCAAAGAGGTTTATACAAAACCCTGTAAAGGTTGCCACACCCAGATAATCATGAAATCAATACACCTTGTGGGCAGTTGTGGTCCTATAAGGGTGTGATGCATCTACAAATGCAGGTTTTGTAACCCCATTGAGCTGCAAATGACTCCATATATTATGTGTACTGTGTCTTTTAACTTTTTTATCACCTTGTTAGTCCACCAATTAGCCCCCCAAATATTAAGTTCTACAACCACAATGGCCTGGGCAAGAAATTAATTCAAAACTAAATTTGTTCAAAATATATTATGGTCAATGGGAAGACCCAAAAAAAACATTAATTTTAGCAACAAAATTACAGTGTTGTGAAATACCAACAATTAAAGGGATACTAAACCCAATTTTTTTATTTTATTATTTGGATAGAGCATGACATTTTAAGCAAACTTCCTAATTTACTCCTATTATCAAATTTTCTTCTTTCTTTTCGTATCTTTATTTGAAAAAAGCAGAATGGGTTCAGTACCCTGGATAGCGCTTGCTAATTGGTGGCTACATTTAACCACCAATCAGCAAGCGCTACCCAGGTGCTAAAAAAAATAAAATGGGCCGGGCTCCTAAGCTTTCATTCCTGTTTTTCAAATAAAGATACCAAGAGAACGAAGAAAAATTGATAATAGGAGTAAATTAGAAAGTTGCTCTATCCGAATCATGAAAGAAAAACTTTGGGTTTAGAATACCTTTAAGAGTCCGAGCTAACAGTGATACGAGAACATAAAGGAGTTAGAACAATTTTTACAAAAATAATTTAAACAATAAACTGAAATTAAAAGCATTTGGATAATTATAGTAAAATCAATTATTCACTAGATCTACCTTCTCCCACCACCCTATTATTCTCCCCCCCCCCCTTCTAACCTTTCCCTTCACACCACTAAAATCTTTCTATACAATATTACTTTTTTTTTAACTCTCTCATTCTTTTTTAAATCCCTAATACTAAAGTATTATCACGTTCTCACACACCTAATCCATAACAAGTTTGTAGTTATACAGGCATACCCCGCTTTACGGACCTTCACTTTACGGACACTCGCGAGTACGTACATAGCTATTACGGACCCTCTCTTTACGGACAATCGCGAGAACGGACAAAACCCGCCCCTGCGCACATGAAACAGTTAGTCTCTATGGTCCAGGAAGATGTTGCTGCGCACCAGGAAGAGGTGGGGTTTCCGCTCACTGTGTAGAAGCCGCGCACTTTGCAAGTAAAAAAGTGAAGTTAAAAAGTGAATCGTGTATAGAAGATTCCTGCACCCAAATTGCTATTTTATTCCTGCCATAATACTGCACTGTACCACTACTGTACATAGAACTTTGGGGAACATATACTGTATACAGTACTGATTGTAACACGCTTGGCACACACTGTGTATAGAAGATTCCTGCACCCAAATTGCTATTTTATTCTGCCATAATACTCGCACTGTACCACTACTTGAACATAGAACTTTGGGGAACCTATACAGTACTGTATACAGTACACGTACAGTACACGCTTGGCACACAGTACAAATGTACCTTTACCTAGAGCTGATAATGGCAGATAAAAAGAAATGCCGTAAATCTATTACCTTGGATATGAAAGTTTAAATGATTAGATTGTATGAAGAAGGTGTAATTCAAGCTGAAATAGGCCGAAAGCTAGGCTTCACTAGGGCCACAATTAACTCAGTCATGAAGAACAGAGAAAAAATTGTTGCAGAAGTTAAAAGTGCTACACCTGTTAACACCACAACAATTCGAAAAAGGGATAGCAATTGTTGCAGACATGGAGAGACTCCTAATACTTTGGATAGAAAATCAGACAACACGCCATGTTCCTGTAAACCAGGCAATTATACAAAGTAAAGCCTTAAGCTTATTCAATGACCTGAAGGCTAAGAAAGGTGAAGCAGCAAAGGATGCTGAATTTGTTGCAAGCCGTGGATGGTTTGATAGGTTTAAGAAGAGGTCTAATCTACATAACATCAAAGTACAAGGAGAGGCAGCTGCTGCAGATACTGAGGCTGCAGAAAGCTATCCAAGTGAATTTGCAAAAATTATTGAAGAAGGAGGCTACTCCATGGATCAAATTTTTAATGTGGATGGAGACTGGTCTATTCTGGAAGAAGATGCCTGCAAGAACCTTCATTGCAAGACAGGAAAAATCAATGCCAGGCTACAAGCCAGCTAAAGATAGAATAACCCTTCTGTTAGGTGGCAATGCTTCTGGTACCTTAAAGCTAAAGCCTTTGTTTATTTACCGTTTTCAAAATCCAAGAGCTTTGAAGAACTACGTTAAAACTAGAACTTCCAGTGCATTGAGGGCAAATAAAAAAGCATGGGTACTGCAGCCCTTTTTGAGGATTGGTTTGACACCTGCTTTGTCAGAGGTGAAAGCTTATTGCAAGGACAATAATATCCCTTTCAAGATTTTGCTGCTTGTTGATAAAGCTCCTGGACACCCTCGAACGCTAGATGAGCTCAACCCTAACATTAGAGTGGAATTCCTACCACCAAATACCACCTCATTACTGCAGCCCATGGATCAATGTGTCATAGCTGCCTTCAAGTTAAACTACTTAAAAAAGAACATTCAGTAAGTGTATTGCAGCAATAGACAAAGAAGAAGGGCAAGAAGTCCTATCGAAATTCTGGAAAAGCTACAACATCTTGGATTGCATTAAAACTGTAAGAGATGCTTGGAATGACATAAAGGATACCACAATGAAAAGGGCCTGGAAAAAGTTATGCCCACAGTTTAGCTGATGATTCTGAAGGCGTTGATGATTCTGTAGCTAATGTTACTGAAAATATTGTAGAGATGGCAAGGCAGTTAGAGCTGGAAGTAGAGCCAGAAGATGTTGCTGAACTGCTTGCGTCCCATACTGAGCCCCCTCAGCAATGAAGATCTTCTAGAACTTGAAGAGGAGAGAGAAGAAGAAGAAGATGTGCAAAATGGGGTTGAGACCATTGAACAGCCTGAAGGCTTAACTTCAAAAATTCTCTTTCAAGCTTTCCGTCATCTTGATAGCGCCATGGCTCTTTTTGAAAAGCATGATAGGGACTTTGAAAGAAGCTTCACAGTCAATGGTAACATTTCAGGGGCTTATTCCTGTTACAAAAGAAATCTACAGAGAAAAGAAGAGAGCTACACTTCAAACCTCCATTGAGACTTACTTTTCTAAAAGTCCATCAGCACGCAGGATCATCATCATCGACAGACAGTCATTTGGATACCAGATCATCAACTGACAGTCCATTTCCAGCTCTGGCATCACCACCCAGTCCTGCTCCTTCTCTTATTGCTACTTGTAGTACACCCAATTCGCCAGCAAGAAAGCGTCTCTCCTTTGAAGAGTTGAGTTGTGAAACAGAAGACACCAGTATGACTTCATCCTTACTAGAATAAATGCTCATAGCTGATCCTAAGCTTAGAAATGTTGTGTTTATTTTGCAATACTGTACTGTAAAGTAAAGATGTTCTCTTAGGCCCTAAGCTGATCCTAAGCTTACAAAATGTTGTGTTTATTTTGCAATACAGTACAGTACTGTACAGTAAATATTGTTCTCTTTGCCCTAAGCTGATCCTAAGCTTACAAAATGTTGTGTTTATTTTGCAATACAGTACAGTAAATATGTTCCTCTTGTCCTTAAGCTGATCCTAAGCTTAGAAAATGTTGTGTTTATTTTGCAATACAGTACAGTAAATATGTTCTCTTACCCTAAGCTGATCCTAAGCTTAGAAAATGTTGTGTTTATTTTGCAAAACTGTACAGTACAGTAATTATGTTCTCTTGTCCTAAGCTGATCCTAAGCTTAGAAAATGTTTTGTCTTTATTTTGCAATACAGTACAGTAAATACTGTATGTTTCTGTTGCCCTAAGCTGATCCTAAGCTTAGAAAAAAATGTGGTTTATTTTGCAATAAATATTTTCTTTTGGCCTAACCTTATAGTATTGTGTTTATTTTAGTTATAAATGTATTATTTATATCATTATGCCTATAAATGACTATTATATGCAGTACAAGCATTGAGAAGTGAAAAAAAAGTATTGCTTCACTTTAAGTACATTTTCGTTTACATACATGCTCTGGTCCCATTGTGTACGTAAATGTGGGGTATGCCTGTAGTTATGTTTGAAAACTCAATTCAAAGAAGGACAGGGCAGCAGTTACTGAACTAGGCAGGCCTCACAGTACATAAACCTCAAAATACATCTCCAAGGGAGGAGGACAAGCACCTGCCTAGGAGTCCCCTCGGACACACTATTGCAGACTTACTGAACTAAGTACATAAACCTAAAACATATCCTCCAAGGGAAGGAGGAGGAGGAAGACGTGCCATAGCCCCTTGGACACAGGCAGCCAGTAGTTCCCCTGAGAATTAGAGCATTGACAGATGATGACCACCACAGAGCAGGAAGGGCAGGAGCGAGGTGTAGAAGCAGCAGCAGCAGCAGGCAGCAGACTTACTGAACTAGCTAGGACTCAAAGTACATAAACCTAAAAAAAAACATCTCAAAGGGAGGAGGAGAACAAACACGTGCGTACTGCCCATTGGACAAAGTGGCCAGCAGTTCCCTAAGGATTTGGGATTGATGGATGATGACCACTACAGAGCAGGAGTGGAAAACATTTCAAAATCAATCAGTGTCAAAGCTAAGGGCAGGGTAACCCCTAGCTTTGGAATGTTACATTTGAGAAATGTTGAGGGTTCCATATATTGGCAACACTTTGCACTGTGTTTGGGGAGAAGAGAAACTCCTTAGCTACTGTAGCCAGGGCAGGCCACACA